>NC_056737.1:273825570-273978070 GCF_019279795.1 Protopterus annectens
CACGTGCACACGTAAACACATGTACACAAACACACACATGCGCACGTTCACACACATGTACACACACACGTGCACGCACACGTACACACACACAGGCCCCAGAGTGCGTGCGGGCACACACAGGCCCCAGCGTGTGCACACGCACACACAGGCCCCAACATGTGCGCGCACACACACAGGTCCCAGCATGCGTGCGCGCACACACACAGGTGCACACGTGTGCATGTATACACACACACACAGGTGTGCATGTACACACACACACGTGCGCACGTACACACACACACGTGCGCAAGTACACACGCACACACAGGTGTGCACATTCACACACACACACACACGTGCGCAAGTACACACGCACACACAGGTGTGCACGTACACACACACGTGTGCACATACACAACACACACGTGCGCACGTACACACGTGCACACATACACAACACACACGTGCGCACGTACACACGTGCACACATACACAACACACACGTGCGCACGTACACAACACACACACACACCCCAGTGTGCATACACACACACACAAGCACATAGGCCCCAGCGCACGCACATACACATACAGGCCTCTGCATGCGCACACACACACGCACAAACACACACATAGGCCCCAGTGTGCACACGCACACACACAAGCCCAAGCATGCAGACACACACATACACAGGCCCCAGCACATGCACACACACACACACACACACACAGGCCCCAGCGTGTGCACACACACACACACACACACACACACACACACGCCCCAGCGCACACATGCACACACACACATACACACACAGGCCCCAGCGTGCACACACACACACACAGGCCCTAGTGCGTGCACACACACACACACACACACACACACACACACACACACACATGCAGGCCCCAGGGTGCACGCACACACACACACACAGAGGCCCCAGTGTGCGAGCACACACACACATGCCCTAGCCCACGCACATACAGGCCCCAGCGCATGGGTGCAGAAACAGGCCGCAGCAGGCGGGCGCACACACATACACAGGCCCCAGCATGCGGGCACACACACACACACACCCCAGTGCGTGCACACACAGGTGCACAGACAGGCCCCAGCGTGAGGGCGCACACACATAGGCCCCAGCATGCACACGCACACACATAGGCCCCAGCATGCACACGCACACACACACACAGGCTCCAGCATGCACACGCACACACACACACAGGCCCCAGCATGCATACGTACACACAGGCCCCAGCATGCACACACACACACATACAGGCCCCAGCGTGCGCATGTACACACAAACGCACACACACACACACACACACAGGCCCCAGCATGTGTGTGCACGCACACACACACACACACACACACACACACACACAGGCCCCAGTGCATACACACACAGGCCCCAGTGCACGCGTGCACACACACAGGCCCCAGTGTGTAGGCACGTACACACACACAGACACACATGCACACATACACACACATGTAGACATACACACATGCGCACGTACATACATACACACACACACACACACATGCACACACCTAGAAGCACATGCGGCCCCACACAAACACACACACAGGCGCATGCACACACACATGCAGACAGGCGCACATGAGCACACATGCACGCATAGGTGCACACACACACACACATGCACGCACAGGCCCCAGCGTGCACACACACACAGGCCCTAGTGCGTGCACACACACACACACACACACACACACACACATACACCACATGGGCACACACTCACACACACGCACACACACACACACACACACACACACACACAGGCCCCAGCATGCACGCGCACACACACACACACACACACACACACACACACACACACACACACACACGCGCGCGCCATAGCCCGCGCACATACAGGCCCCAGTGCACGGGCGCAGAAACAGGCCCCAGCGTGCGGGCACACACACACAAACGCCCCAGTGCGTGCACACACAGGCGCACAGACAGGCCCCAGCGCATGGGCGCACACACACAGGCCCCAGCGTGCGGGCGCACATACACACACACAGGCCCCAGCATGTGGGCGCACACACATAGGCCCCAGCATGCACACGCACACACACACACACAGGCCCCAGCATGCACACACACACACACACACAGGCCCCAGCATGCACACGTACACACAGGCCCCAGCATGCACACACACACACATACAGGCCCCAGCGTGCGCATGCACACACAAACACACACACACACAGGCCCCAGCATGTGCGCACACACACACACACACACACACACACACACACACACACACAGGCCCCAGTGCACGTGTGCACACACACAGGCCCCAGTGTGTGGGCACGTACACACACACATGCACACACATGTAGACATACACACGTGCGCACGTACACATACATACACACACAAACACACACACACACATTTGCACACACTTAGAAGCACATGCGGCCCCACACAAACACACACACAGGCGCACGCGCACACACATGCGCATGCACACACTAACACACAGGCCCCAGCATGTGCGTGCACACACACACACACATACACTGGCCCCAGTGCATACATACACAGGCCCCAGTGCATGCGTACACACACACAGGCCCCAGTGTGTGGGCATGTACACACACACAGACACACATGCACACATACAAACACATGTAGACATACACACGTGCGCACGTACACATACATGCACACACTTAGAAGCACATGCGGCCCCACACAAACACACACACACACACACAGGTACATGCGCACACACATGCAGACAGGTGCACGTGAGCACACATGCACGCATAGGCGCACATGCATGCACGCACAGGCCCCAGCCAGGCCCCAGCATGTGCACACACACACAAAGGCCCCAGCGTGCGCACACACTCACACAAAGGTCCCAGCGTGTATACACACACACAGGCCTAAGCGTGCGCAGATGCACACACACACACAGGCTCCAGCATGCACACACACACACAGGCCCCAGAGTGTGCACGCACACACACACACAGGCCCCAGAGTGCGCATGCACACACAAACACACAGACACACGCAGGCCCCAGAGTGCGCATGCACACACACACGCCCCAGTGTGCGCACACACACGTCCCAGTGTGCACACACACACACACACACACAGTAATGCACGGTCAAAAACACACACACACACACACAAGCCCCAGCGTGCACACACACACAGGCCCCAGTGTGCACACGCACACACACACGCACACACACGCACACACACACACAACTGTGTACGTACGCACACACACACACACATGTGTACGTACGCACACACACACACACACACACACACACACACACACACACACACACACACACACACAGCCCCCGCGTGCACACACACACACACAGCCCCCGCGTGCACACACACACACACACACAGGGCCCCAGCGCGTACACGCACACACACAGGCCTCTGCATGCGCGCACACACACACACACACACACACACACATAGGCCCCAGTGTGCACACACACACACACAAGCCCCAGCATGCGCACACACACACACACAGCAGCACTCCCCCCAGCATGCACACACACACACACACACACACAGGCCCCTGCGTGCACACACACACACACACACACACACACACACACACACACGCCCCAGCGCACACACACACACACATACACCCAGCACACACACACACACAGGCCCTAGTGCGTGCACACACAGACACACGCACACACACACACACATGCAGGCCCCAGGGTGCACGCACACACACACACACAGAGGCCCCAGTGTGCGACACACACACACACCCACACACACAGGCCCCAGCATGGGTGCAGAAACAGGCCGCAGCAGGCGGGCGCACACATATACACAGGCCCCAGCATGCGGGCACACACACACACACACACACACACACACACACACACACCCCAGTGCGTGCACACACAGGTGCACAGACAGGCCCCAGCGTGAGGGCGCACACACATAGGCCCCAGCATGCACACGCACACACATAGGCCCCAGCATGCACACGCACACACACACACAGGCTCCAGCATGCACACGCACACACACACACAGGCCCCAGCATGCTGCATACGTACACACAGGCCCCAGCATGCACACACACACACACACACACACACAGGCCCCAGCGTGCACACACACACACACACACACACACACACACACACACACAGGCCCCAGCGTGCACACACACACACACACACACACACACACACACTGGCCCCAGCGTGCACACACACACAGGCCCCAGTGCACACACACAGGCCCCAGTGTGTAGGCACGTACACACACACAGACACACATGCACACATACACACACATGTAGACATACACACATGCGCACGTACACATACACACACACACACACACACACATGCACACACCTAGAAGCACATGCATTACACAACACACACACACAGGCGCATGCACACACACATGCAGACAGGCGCACATGAGCACACATGCACGCATAGGTGCACACACACACACACATGCACGCACAGGCCCCAGCGTGCACACACACACAGGCCCTAATGCGTGCACACACACACACAAACACCCCCCAGCGCACGCGCGCGCACACACACACACACACACACACAGGCCCCAGCATGCACACACACACACACGCGCGCGCCCTAGCCCGCACACATACAGGCCCCAGCGCACAGGCGCAGAAACAGGCCCCAGCGTGCGGGCACACACACACAAACGCCCCAGTGCGTGCACACACAGGCGCACAGACAGGCCCCAGCGCATGGGCACACACACACAGGCCCCAGCGTGCGGGCGCACATACACACACACAGGCCCCAGCATGTGTGCACACACACATAGGCCCCAGCATGCACACGCACACACACAC
The DNA here is from genome assembly GCF_019279795.1 of Protopterus annectens. Taxonomy (NCBI): domain Eukaryota; kingdom Metazoa; phylum Chordata; order Ceratodontiformes; family Protopteridae; genus Protopterus; species Protopterus annectens. Next base: position 273,830,462 of record NC_056737.1, read on the forward strand.
ACACACAGGCCCCAGTATGCACACACACACACACACAGGCCCCAGCATGCACACACACACACAGGCCCCAGCATGCACACACACACATACAGGCCCCAGCGTGCGCATGCACACACAAACACACACACACACAGGCCCCAGCATGTGCGTACACACACACACACAGGCCCCAGTGCACGTGTGCACACACACAGGCCCCAGTGTGTGGGCACGTACACACACACATGCACACACATGCGCATGTACACGTACATACACACACAAACACACACACACACATTTGCACACACTTAGAAGCACATGCGGCCCCACACAAACACACACACAGGCGCACGCGCACACACATGCGCATGCACACACAAACACACAGGCCCCAGCATGTGCGTGCACACACACACACACACACACATACACAGGCCCCAGTGCATACATACACAGGCCCCAGTGCACGCGTACACACACACAGGCCCCAGTGTGTGGGCATGTACACACACACAGACACACATGCACACATACAAACACATGTAGACATACACACGTACACATACATGCACACACTTAGAAGCACATGCGGCCCCACACAAACAAACACACACACACAGGTGCATGCGCACACACATGCAGACAGGTGCACGTGAGCACACATGCACGCATAGGCGCACATGCATGCACGCACAGGCCCCAGCGTGTGCACACACACACAAAGGCCCCAGCGTGCGCACACACACACACAAAGGTCCCAGCGTGCGTACACACACACACAGGCCTAAGCGTGCGCAGATGCACACACAGGCTCCAGCATGCACACACACACACACACAGGCCCCAGAGTGTGCATGCACACACACACACAGGCCCCAGAGTGTGCATGCACACACAAACACACACACACACGCAGGCCCCAGAGTGCGCATGCACACACACACGCCCCAGTGTGTGCACGCACACACACGTCCCAGTGTGCACACACAAACGCACACCCCAGTGTGCGCACACACGCACACACACACACGCCCCAGCATGTGCACTCACACACAGGCCCCAGCGAGTGCATGCACGCGCACACACACACACACACACACAGGCCCCAGGGTGCGCATGCACACACACACACACACACACACACAGGCCCCAACATGCACACACACACACACACACACACACACAGGCCCCAGGGTGCGCATGCACACACACACACACACACACACACACACACACACACACACACACAGGCCCCAGCGTGCGCACACACACACACACAGGCCCCAGCATGCACACACACACACACACCCCAGCGTGCGCATGCACACACAGGCCCCAGCATGCGCACGCACACACACATACACACAGGACCCAGCATGCGCACACACACACACACACACACACACCCCAGCGTGCGCACACACACACAGGCCCCAGCATGTGCAAGGACACACACACACACACACACTTAAGCACCAGCGTGCACACGCACACACACACACAAACACAGGCCCCAGTGTGCGCACACACACACACACACACACACACACACACAGGCCCCAGCGTGCGCACACACATACACACAGGCCCCAGCGCGCGCACACACACACAGGCCCCACCATGCGCACACACACACACACACACACACACACACACACACACACACAAACACACACACACACACAGGCCCCAGCGTGTGCGCGCGCACACACAAGCCCCAGCATGCACACACACAGGCCCCAGCATGCACACACACACACACACACACACACACACACACACACACACACACACACACACACACACACACACACACACACAGGCCCAGAACACACACACACACACACACACACACACACACACACACACACACACACACACACACACACACAGGCCCCAGCGAACACACACACACACAGGCCCCAGCATGTGCATGCACACACACACACACACACACACACACACACACACACACAGGCCCCAGCATGCACACGCACACACACCCACACAGGCCCCAATGTGCGCAAGCACACACACACACACACACACACACACACACATCCCAGCTTACGCACGCACACACACACCAGCATGCGCACGCGCACACACACCCCAGCATGCGCACGCACACACCCCAGCGCACGCACACACGCACACAGGCCCCAGCGTGAGCACACACACACACACACACACACAGGCCCCAGCATGTGCGCACACACACACACACACACAAGCCCCTGCGTGCACACACACACACACACACACAGGCCCCAATGTGCACACGCACACACGCACACGCCCCAGTGTGCGCACGCACACACACAGGCCCCAGCGTGTGCGCATGCACACACACAGGCCCCAGCGTGTGCGCATGCACACACACACACAAGCCCCAGCATGCACACACACACAGGCCCCAGTGTGCACACGCACACACACACAGGCCCCAGCGAACACACACACACACCCACACAGGCCCCAGCGAACACACACACACACACACACAGGCCCCAGCGAACACACATACACAGGCCCCAGCGTGCGCATGCACACACAAAGGCCCCAGCGTGCGCAGACAAACAGGCCCCAGCATGCACACACACACACACACACACACACACACACACACACACACACACACACAGGCCCCAGAGTGCGTATGCACACACAGGCCCCAGCGCACACGCACAAACACACACACACACACACACACACATGCCCCAGCATGCACATGCACACACAGGCCCCTGGGTGCACGCGCATATGCACAGGCCCAGGGTGCATGCACACACACAAAGGCCCCAGTGTGCACACACAGGCCCGTGCACACACACACACACAGGCCCGTGCGTGCGCACACATACAAATGCCCCAGCGCACACACAAATGCCCCAGCATCCACACACACACACACACATGCCCCAGTGTGCACACACACACACACACGTGCCAGCATGCACACACACACACGCCCCAGCGTGCACACACAAACACACACACCGAGCGTGCACACACACATGCCCCAGCGTGTACACACACACACATGCCCCCAGCATGCACACACACACACACACACACACACACACACACACACACACACACCCAGCGTGCAGAGACACATGCCCCAGCGTGCACACACACATGCCCCAGCATGCACACACAAGCCCCAGAGTGCACACCCACATGCCCCAACATGCACACACACATGCCCCAGCTTGCACACACACACGCCCCAACGTGCACACACACACACACACACACACACACACACACACACACACACACACACACACACACACGCAGGCACGCCCACAAACAGACACACACAGGCACGCATGCCCACACAGACAAGTGCAGGCGCACGTTCACACACAGACACACACGCGCAGGCACACACCCACACAAAGACACATGCACAGGCACACATCCACACAAAGACACATGCGCAGGCACACATTCACACACACACACACAGGCCCACGGCTGCGCGCACACACACACAGGCCCACGCCTGCGCACACACACACAGGCCACGCACGCACACACACACACACACACAGGCCCATGCCTACGCACACACACACACACACACACACACACAGGCCCACGCCTGCGCACACACACACACACACACACACACACACACACACACACACACACAGGCCCACGCCTGCGCGCACACACACACACAGGCCCACGCCTGCGCACACACACACACACACACACACACACACACACACACACACAGCCTGCGCACACACACACACACACACACACACACACACAGGCCCACGCCTGCACGCACACACACACACAGGCCTGCGCGCGCGCGCACACACACACACACAGGCCACACACACACACACACACACACACACACACACAGGCCTGTGCGCGCGCGCACACACACACACACAGGCCTGTGCGCGCACACACACACACACACACACACAGGCCTGTGCGCGCACACACACACACAGGCCTGGGCGCGCACACACACAGGCCTGGGCGCGCACACACACACACACAGGCCTGGGCGCGCACACACAGGTCCACGCCTGCGCGCGCACACACAGGTCCACGCCTGCGCGCGCACACACACACACAGGCCTGTGCACACACACACACAGGCCCACACCTGCGCGCGCACACACACACACACACACACAGGCCCACGCGTGCGTGCACACACACACACAGGCCCAAGCATGCATGCACACACACACACACACGTACAGGTGTGCACAGAGACACACACACACACAGACGTGTGCACGTGCACACAGTGGACATGCACACAGATAGATGTGCACATAAAGAACAGGACATAGACACAGAGACAAGGACACAGACAGAAGCACACATGGATACACATACATAGAGACAAGGAGACATTGACACAGGCGAACAGACGGACACACACAGACACACCTGGGATGAAGTTCAACTCATTCAAGAAAGATCAGCTTTGCTAAAGGTTTGCCTGGAAAAAAACACATTTGAATGGCTACATATTTAAAATGAGGGAGAAAGGGAAATGAGAGTTGACAACAATTCTACAAAGGACAAAAACAACTTCAGGTAATAAAAATGACCAGTACAGGGGAAAGGAGGTACATGAGGATGCATTTAAAGGAAAGGACTCTGACAATTCAGGCTAATTAACTGCAGTATTTCGGCCTATAAAACTGAAGGAATTTCAGGTATTTTTTGAGAAAGAGTTGAGCAACACTGAAGAGAAAGAGGTGTCCCAGACCATCAGCTCTGCTGGAAGAGAGGTATAAAGCCCTGCATGTGATCTTGGTGACCTGGACTAGACTTGGGCATAAGTTGGAGCTGGCATGGGGAGGATAGGCATGCCTATCCTGGGGGTGCAGACTTGGGCCACCTGATGCCACAATCTTAAGGGCAGTGACACAAGAACAGCCTTAGGATGGGTGTTTTGGCTAACAAAACTACATACAACTTAGCCTTCATCTGTACTGTAGCCTGCACCTGCATGGGGGAAGGCAAAGTGGTCCCAGTGGTGACGTAGCTTGCTATCCCCTAACCAGGAAAGGAGTTAGGGCCTATATTATATGTCCTAATTGCTGGGATTCCAGAGAGCAGAAACTACCACCAGGAAAGACTGGATGATGACCCTTCTGAGTGATTATTTTCCTTGCACTGGTGACACCTAGTACAGGGGAACAAACATATTCAAATCTGATTGAGGCAGACTTGATGGCCAACAAACAGGAGGGATAAAATGCACATAAAAAGAAAAGAAAAAAAAGACTGGCTAATGGCAAGAGGAGGCAATGGTTTGTTAGTCCCACAATAGCAACTTACAATAGAAAAAAATGTAGAGAAAATGGGAGAGGCAGTCTTATAGAAGGAATTCAGTATAAGGTTAAAAAACAACAGTATATAAAAAGCAGCAAATATAAAGTGGGAAATGGTAAAACTGAGTGGCTACAATGCAGGTTTGACAGGAAATGGTGAAGGCTAGACAGCAAATACCCTCTACAGACCATAGTATGTTTTAAGGAGACACAAAAGCTTACTGAAAGTAAAGGTAAAAACAAGAAAGCATAGGGGATACAGATCACAATGTCTCAGACATAATCTTGAATATCCTAAAATCTAGTATGAAAAGGGAGAATGCCAAAGCAGACCAGAATCAGCTACTACAAGAACTCATGAAGAACAAACACTTTTAAAATGAGGTAATAAGCAAAGCAGTAAGGATGAATGAAGTGGACTTAAGGTTTCTACTAGCAAATCATGATCATGCCAAAGTGTGGTTCACACTTGGGTGTGTGAGAACGAACTACGTACCAAGACCCAGGTATGGAACTTCAGAAATGCAGATTATAAATAAATGTGGTCAGTCACAGAAAAAGTAATGAGGGCTTGATTAAAGAGACATACATTCTGTGAGAAAAGCACAGAAACAATTTGAGAAAAAAAAATTATTAAGGAAGTGAAGCAAGGTAAAAAAAAGAAAAAGGACAAAAATATGACTGAAGGAGAAACTGATAGTAATTTCCACTAGTCAGCTGTCCACTCCTCAAAAGAAGGCTAGAGATATTTCCTTAACATTGTGTCACATCTTTTGGAAGATTCTATCATTCCTACAAGCAGAAGATAGTGAATAGCAAAGATCTATGAAAAAAAGTACAGTCATGTAGAATCTTACCATAACAGATGATATCCTTCTCTTCAAGTTGCAGTACTCTTTACAAAAGGGATTCCTTACTAAGGGCAGCCCAAAGTCCAGCCAGTGTACCAAAGCCTTAGGATTTTACAGACGTCATACGTCAAACGTGTATGCTCCCTGTTCAAGACATAAGGCATAAAGGTGATGCACGGATGTACATACCTCAGAACTTCTTTGCTGCCAGTCTGAACTCCATCATTGTTGGTCTGAATGCTCCTTCTGTGCCGGTTACCGAGCCATGTTTTTGATAAGTGCCTCGCTGGCGTTTCTTATGTTTTTCTCTTTTAATTTTTTTGAGTTTACATGTCATCCAGAAAGGGAAAATGTCAGAATGGGAGTCAGATTCCCCAAAAAGATTGTCACAAGCAGTGTCTGTTTTGTTGGGGTGCTTTTCATGAGCATACATAGTGTTCTGTCTGCTAAGCACTGGTAGCAGTTTCATGTATTACTTGGTGCATTTATTAACTTGCCAATGTTGCACATATAATCCCCTTTCTTTCATGCAAGGATTTATCAGTGGTTGTGCAAGTCTTGGTCATATCTTAACAAGACTAATGTGATGCCCTTCATCTGTACCTGTCACGCTCTTAGCTTGACAAACTGCAATGAGTTCAGGATATGGCTGCTCTGCTCCTTGCAGGAATATCTAGATACAACCATACTACTCCCGTTTTTCATTCCTTGTATAGAGTTCCCTGATGAGTTTCAAATTTCTTTGGGTGGACCTGTCAGTGCACAAAACCCTTCATGACCTAGAAAGAGCTTTTCATGCCCTACCAGTCTTTTAGGGAATTCAGTTCATCAGTTTAAGGATTGTAAGCAACCATCAGGTTTGGAACTGAATAAATCAAGATTCAAGTATCTTGCCTTTTGTATTCCATGGCAATGAAACATGCTTCAATGACACAACAGTGACTCTGTACTGTTTCATCAAATGCCACAAGACACATCTTTCAGAGAGTTTTTGTGACTGTTTGACCAATTAATTTTGCATTTCACAGCTTTTATCAAGCTCTCATTTTTGAATATTTGTATTTATCTACATTTAATGTGAAAAAAAACATGGTTCCATCTGAAGTTATCTTTTTGGATTTATTTGTTAATATTTGTTAATTTACTTATAAACTTGTACTTACTTGTGGAAAATAAACAGAGGTAGAAGCTGAATGAAGCAACAGATGCCAAAAAAATAGAACAGAGACTGGTCAAGATGAGAAGTAATACAAAACAAGGACCAGACAGACTACTGCCAAAGTTTGAAGGAATCTGGCAAGAGTGCTGTTAAAACCAGTAAAGTGGTATTTGACAGCATTCACTGAATATAAGGGAGTTAATAAAGATGCAGTAGAGTCACCCTGCTAAAGAGGCAGAAAGGCTGACTAAGGACTACAGGCCAGTGATTCATGCTTTTGTGGCAGGGAAAGGAACCAGATATTACAGAGGAAAATGATGGTAAGATTCCTGGTGGGTAACAACACTGAAAGACACAGATCATTATGGGTCTGTAGCCAAAAGATCTTGCTAGACAAATATGACAGAGTTCTACAATTCAGGACTAGAAAAAGATCAAAGGAATGCAGCTAGGGCAGCCAGGGGTTGATAGACCAAAGAACTGGATAAGGACATTCCAGTCAATGTATTCTATCCATACTTCAGTAAAGCTTCTGACTCAATGTCATACAAAGGCTAGCAAACAAGCTAAAGAAATTGTTAAAAATGGGGAGATAAACAAATGGTGTCTAGAAAAGATAGAGTTAACAAAAACAACTCTTACCAAGGGGCAGATAGGGAATCAGATGTGTGCTGTAGGGGTTGCCCTGAGTCTGCTGATCTTCAGTGCGTTTGTCATACACACATAGACTGCACTGAAAATCAAGAACAAGTTCAACCTCTTCATTGAGGATGTCAGGATCAGAACTGTGGTGGAAGATGGAGAGAGAAACATTATGGATGATATGATGAAACCGGCAAACTAACAATGCAGGTGAGAGCTAAAGATCAATAAAGACAATGCAAAGTGCTGTACCAAGTGTAAAGTAAGGCATCCTATTTATTTATTTTATTTTATTTTACATTTGTTGACCGGGCTAGTCTAGCTGGATATATGTCCATTTTCAGTAGAGGCCCGGGGAGAAAAGCTCCACATCTACAGAAAATACATATTTAGAATGCATATACATTTTCTTGAACAGAGAAGGCTGCAAATTTACAAGTACATAAAGAAGGTTACACATATTTGAATAGACTTAGTATAGTTAATAAGAAGTTACATTTAAGTGTTACTAAAGAGTACTAGTTAAGATAAGAGAAGAAAGCAATAGTGTCGATGTAGGTAATAAAGGAAGATAAGGAAAAATGAAATGGAGACGCAGTTAGGTAATACATCTAGAAGTAATATGAGTCCCTTTAAAGAATCCAGTACTAGCTAGGACTGTGAAGGAGAGGAAGCATAGTAGTATTTAATATGAAATAGATTTAGAGAATAGAGGCAAATTAGTTAGAAAGAAGAAGTAGATTCAGAGATAAGAAGGTTGATTGATTCAGGTAATAATGGATAAGTTGGTCAGTCCGGTTTAGAACAGGGGCACATCCAGTGTGTTTTCAGGAAGAGCTTAAGCTTATTTTTAAACAGAGTAGTAGAGGGAAGTGTGGTAAGTTCAGAGGGAAGTAGGTTCCAGGTTTTTCCAATAGAAATAGAAAACAGAGAGTCTCCAGCTCTATTTGATTTGTTGATGTATACAACAGATTTTTGTGATGATCTTAGGGACTTAAGGTTATCATAGGGGTGAATAAGGTTAGGATGGGTGTTTTGTCAGGTTGATAAAGTATTTTGTGGACGATGGCCAGTTGATTATATTTCAGATGCTGGTGAAATTCAAGCCATCCAAGATGCTTTAGATTAATACAGTGATGAGTTCTATATGGATTACCTGTGGCAAACCTGGCTATGCTATTATAGGAATTTTCTAGTTTTTTAAGGTTATTTTTTGACAGATTGGTAAATATGGGTGAGGCATAAAGAAGGGTGGAGATAAGATGTGTGTGGGCAATGGTTATTCTAGTTGCAGGAGTGAGGAAGGATTTAATCCTATAAAGAGAGCCTATTTTTTTATTGGTAGTTTTCAGAATGTTGTTGATATGGGCATCAAAGTTTAGGTTATTATCTATGGTGATACCTAGCAGTTTGGTAGTTTGATCTTGTGATAAGAGTGTACCGTCATGAGATGATCCAGAGAAGTCTATTGGTGGAGATTAACTGGTAGGTGTAAAAAGGAGAAGTTTAGTTTTTTAGGGTTTAATAAGAGGCAGCGTTTTGTAAACCATAGTTCTACAGAGTTAAATGTGTCTTGAGATAGGGAGTGAAGTTGAGATACAGATGAGGCAGAGCATATAAGTGTAGAGTCATCTGCATATTGGATGCATGTAGCTTGGGGAATTACTTGGTGAAGGTCATTGATGAATATAGAGAACAGGAGAGGGCCCAGTATGGAGCCTTGAGGAACTCCAATATTAACAGCTAGCTGAGTAGAAAGAACGTTGTTCCAGAGTACAGCTTGATGTCTGTTATTTAAGTAGGAATGGAACCATTTTATAGCTAGTGTGTCAAGAGACAGAGATTTGAGAATGTTTATGAGTATAGTGTGATTTACCATGTCGAAAGCTTTGGACAGGTCTATGAAAAGTGCAGAGGAGAGCATGTTAAGGTTTCGGTTGTTATTGATAGTGTCAATAAAGGAAAGGAGGGCAGTAGTTGTGCTATGGGAAGGTCGGAAGCCATGTTGGGTGTTGGAAAGCAGGTTATTATGGAGAAGGTGGTCTAGCAATTGCCTATGGATACATCTTTCCATGATCTTAGATAGAGGAGAAAAAAGGGCTATGGGTCGATAGTTAGAGAGTTCAGTGGAGTCTCCTCCTTTGTGAAGGGGAATAATATGAGAGACTTTTCAGAGTTTGGGGATATATCCTTCAGTGATGGTTCTATTGATGAGGATGGAGATGGGGTAAGCAATTGATTTGGCTGCTATCTGTAGGTATTCTGAGGGTAGTTGGTCGGCAGAAGGAGTACATGGTTTCAGTTTTTGGAAAAGGGTGAGAATAAATGCTGTGGGGACAGGTTAGAAGAGAAAAGGTGGAGGTGGGTTAGAGTCAGAATTGGATGTTATGTCTTGAGGAGAGAGCTGACAGGCAAGAGCTTGAATTGCTTTGATAAAGAAGGTGTTTAAGGTGTTTGCAGTTTGTTTATGATTGTCTTTGTCAGTGCCTTGTGGGTTAGGTGTGAAGATTGACTTGGATGTAATAAGTGATTAATACTTGACCAAAACTTTTGGAGTTTATTATGGTGGGTCTGCTGAAATTGTAAATAATAGTTTTTTTATCAAACACTATGGCTTTTTTTTGTTTCATTTCTCAGTTGTTTGTAGTTTTGGATGTCAATATAGTTTTTAGTTAAGCGTGATTTATTCCAGTATTTATTTCTGAGGTGGATTTTTTGTTTGGTTTCCCTAGTAAGCCATGGAGTAGATTTTGTTCTTATCCTGATAGAGCAGGTAGGAGCATGACGGTTGAGTAAGTTTAGGAAATTAATATTAAAGTAATCAACAGCTTCATCAAGAGAAAGGTATTTTAATGGAGCAAGTAAAGATGAGCTCCTGGAGACAATCAGAAAGCTACCTAGGGTTAGAGTATAGATTTTGGGGGAGGAATCATGATGACACAAGGGTGGTATCCAGAGGAAACAACTACACAGTGACAGGGCAGTTTCCAAGTTCAAAAGATAGTCTTTTTTTTAAAACAGAAAACACCTGTATTAAATCACTTATAACACAGACAATCATAGGTTCATACTAGGCTATCTGCCCTAGGGCATTTATAAGCCTAGCCAGAGTGTGTTTGGCTTTCGCCACCCATTTTAAATTAATTTTGCTATGCCTTCATACATTTATATAAATGAAAACAAACCATACCGACGTATTTTTAGTTGCAAACATTATATATATCACTTATAATCTATCCAGTCATTGTCAAACATTACACAGCTCATTCAAATCCTGCCTTTTTAAACCTCATTCCTCCAAAACATTATTATGCATGCGTTGTTCCCATAATTCCATTTTTTCTATATAATTTGCTCATACCCTTTTCTAAAGATCTAATTTCCAGTTGTTTTATCTCTATTACTATATTCATTACATTTAATATAGTTGGTTTGGACTTTGATTTCCATTTTCTAAAAATTGCCTTTTTGGCAGCCAGCATAATTAGACTCAGCAAGGACTTATTATGCCTAGGCAATTCTGAGTCTGTATCATAGTTCAAAAAATAATTTAAAGTTCATAGGTTCATAGATTAGTATTAGGCTAACTGTCCTTGTGGGCCAGTTTTAAACCTAGCCAGTTACCCTATGAGAGAATCAGACCCTGCACATTGTGTTTGTAAGGTAAACACCTTAACCATTATGTCAACCTCCCACCAAAAGTGTGGTAAAACTAAGTGTCCTTATTTATTTGTATTTATTTTCCGGAGTAGAGCACTGATCTTCATGGATCTTTTTTAGACTAAGCCAGGAGTGGTGTTAAATTAAGTGACTTACTAAGAATCGCACAGTTAGTAAATGGAAACTGAGGGAATCAAACCTTGTATCACTGGACCACAGGAAACAGATTGTTAACATGTCCTTAATCCTCTAAGCCAAATGTCCAAAGTTATATCAATTTGCTCACACAGTATTTCCGACAGAATAGTCTGCAAGGAATTTTTAAAGTCTTCCAACTCATTACACTCTCAAAAAAAATGTTCGCAATTAACTTTCTTCCCCATCACACCTCCAACATTTGCTATCTATCTGAGGAAAATTCTTTGGCGTCTACTTGGGGCATAAGAATATCTACATAAATACTTCCAAGCAAAGATCCTAAATGTTGCATATTGCATAAACCCCCATTGTTTCTTTGTGAATTGCTTACCCAAGCTCTCTACCCAACCCTTTCTAACCTTCTCGGATTAGTTATCACGCAATATTTGATATACTGTACTAATTATCCCTTTTTAACAGTAGCTTCTGTTCTAGATTCTAGTAAAAACTCTACCATTGTTGGTCTTTTGCTTAGGATCCCCCTATTTCTTTCTCTTTGCCTATACTCTGATAGTAGTCCTTGATATGGAAAGCAGCCTCTAGCCTGCAACCCAAATAAATTATTGGCCTCTTCCCATTCTATCACCTTCCTCTCTCTAAATTTTTTGTTCCCAATACTTTGGTTCCTATGCCAGTTTTCTCTAGTAAATTCCAGAACATCTTACCTATTGTCTGCATTCCTAATTGCAGTCATCCCCATTGGCAGAATCTCAGGGTCAAAAGATTGTTGAGATGCCTCCTCATGGAACTGATTTCAAAAACATGAAGGTAAATTCACCTTCTCAACCAGTCATTTGCCAGGACATGGTTTAAGGATAAAGACAAATAAAAGGACACTTCAGCACTAAAGAAAGATCAGAGAAAAGCAAATGGGGTATCCGGAGGGATGGAGGGACTATGCTATTAAAAGGTTATTGAAAACAGGATCCTTCTCAACGAATAACAGAAGGGATTGGGGACAGCCATGGTACAGAAGAACATGAAAAGGAACACAACTCAAAAAAGTAGGGTGGCAGAAAATGACAACAATACAAAATTAAATGACTAGTTTAATCCAAAACTTGAGAATACTTTACTTCACTACTTCATAAAGACAGTGACTAATGCACTGAAAGTGTTACCACAGTGGACAAAGAACAATACAATGAACTACTTCAATAATGCATGGGATGCAAGGATTGGCTATAGGAATTACAAAATGGCTGCACTCTGAAAAGCAGATTGATTAGAGCTCCCCCAGTATGAAATAAAGCGAGGCAAAAACCCATTAAAAGGCAACAATCTGGATAAAATTCAGTTACTAATTAGTTACTACACTGCCTGGATGTCAGCAAAGAGTAGGTCAGGAAGAAATTCAAGTAGAAAAAGGGAAGAAAAAAACTCTGGTGGGGAAAAACCTTGCAGATGTTCAGCAAAAAACAGTCTAGGTTTCAGTACAAGGCAGATTTCCAGTACTTTAAAAGAAAAATAAATCAAATGCATTCAGATGTATTTAAAACAAGTGAGACACTGGAAGGATACATTAAGTCAAACATCAAATGCCTAAAAAGAATAGAAAGAGTTTTAAGCATTCATTCAGATAATCTGATAAAATGGCAGAAATCACAAATTGAAATGAAGAAAAGACAAGCTAAATAGGAGGCTTCAAGAACAGTTTCAAAAACATAGCAGTTAGAACACAGAGCACACACAAAAAAAGTCTTAGATTTTCTGCAATGGCAGAGAAACTGGAAGGAATACATTGCATTAATTTTCTGAAAATACAAATAAGCAATTGAGCTGGTATTCTACAGCAGGATTTGTTAAATGAAAGGGCATGTTGTGCGTATGTTCCACATCTGGCTATGAAAAAGCAGTCAAGTGCAATACTACTGAAAATGCAGACATACCATGAGAAATTGCTGCTATTGACAAAATTGTGACAGAAAGAAAAAGCTAACACTTTAAAACACCAGTGTGTGTGTGGAAAATAGTTATCTATTGTAGAACAAGAAGAAAATAAGTGAGTTTATCAGGGGACATTGAGAGGCGAGATCAAACTGCTACATCCAGCTATCTTTAGAATATTTTCCCCTGGAGGATCATAGATATTTTTGGAAGCAGAACAGACCAAGGAGGAAGTAAAAGGTTTACCCAACAAACAGTGAGCCAACAAGCTGAAAGGGACTCTCATTCTTCTGACAAAAACAAAGCTCAAGGACAGAACTTGCCAGTGAAACATTTTCCATTGCTCCAAAGGAAAACGATTGAGTGATAGAAAAGAAAGACCAAGAGCTAACTAGAAAAATCAGGAGTGCCTTTGGCTTGAGCCATAGACCAGTATTAGGTGGTCAAGATGATGAGGAAGATCAACAATAATGTGAACTTAGGAAATAAAAATGTAAAGTGTCACTATTATGGCATGTACTTTGGACATGAAAACTATGCTTCTACAAGAAAAGGCTAAAAAAACTGGAAAGTCAGAGAACAGGAAAATGTCTTAGTGTAGTGCTAAGTGTAGTGGTAAATCACTAGAACACAGCAAAGAATCAACAACCAGTGCCACCAAGAATCTAGCCTGCATCTCCACAGTAAAGAACTTAGTGCACCTGAAGTAAATTTTACTGGTAAGACCTCAGATGGAACACAAGTCATATTTTGGAGATTGCTTGGAAATGAGCAGACATGCTAGGGAAGACTACTAGGATGGATAAACAGATGGAAGAAAAGTTGTATATGGATAGACTAAAGAGTATGTGAGCAGTTATTCCAGGTGGAGAGAAAAAGGAAAGAGGCTAAGACTTGGTTCTTAACCACAAAATAAATGAATAGAAGAACATCAAGTTATGCATTGGAAAGCTAATGAGCTCTAAACTAAAGGGCCAAGTTTCAACAAGGGTGTGAAAAACATTTCACTAAATAGGATGACAGACAAATGGAAGAGTCTTCTATGTTGGGAAGCAAAAAGCAAATCAAAAGAATCACAAGAACCAACATGGGCTAACTGGAAAATGAGGGTAATGTGAGGGGATAAGGCAAAAGACAGCAGTTACCTGCAATAATTGGTCAGGCTATAGAGACCACTGGGCTTCTTCCATCAAATTTAAATATTTTGATATATGCATGTATGTACACAGCTTTTTTCACCTTCAGTATCTACAGTGGATATAAAAAGTGTACACACCCTTGTTAAAATGCCAGGTTTTTGAGATATAAAAAATGAGACCACAATAAATCATTTCAAAACTTTTCCCACCTTCAATGTGACCTATACCCTGTACAATTCAATTGAAAAACAAACAAATATGTTAGGGGAAAAAATATATAAATTTAAAAAAGTACAATAAGATGGTTGCATAAGTGCGCACACCCTTAAACAAATACTTTGTTGAAGCACCTTTTGATTTAATTACAGCATTCAGTCTTCTTGGGTAGGAGTCTATCAGCATGGCACATCTTGACTTGGCAATATTTGCTCACTCTTCCTTGCAAAAGTGCTCCAAATCTGTCAGATTGCAAGGGCATATCTTGTGCACAGCCCTCTTCAGGTCACCCCGCAGATTTTCTATTGGATTTAGGTCTGGGCTCTGGCTGGGCCATTCCAAAACTTTAATGTTCTTCTGGTGAAGCCATTCTTTTGTTGATTTGGATGTATGCTTGGGGTCATTGTCGTGCTAAAAGGTGAAATTCCTCTTCATCTTCAGCTTTCTAGCAGATGCTTGAAGGTTTTGGGCCAAAAGTGACTGGTACTGGAACTGTTCATAATTCCCTCCACCTTGACTAAAGCCCCAGTTCCAGCTGAAGAAAAGCAACCCCAAAGCATGATACTGCCACCACCATGCTTCACTGTGGGGGTGGTGTTCTTTTGGTGATGCAAAGTGTTGTTTTTGTGCCAAACATACCTTTTGGAATTGTGGCCAAAAAGTTCAACCTTGGTCTCATCAGACCATAACATATTTCCCCACATGCGTTTGGGAGACTAGATGTACTGTTTTGCAAATTTTAGCTGGGCCTGGATGTTTTTCTGTGTAACAAAAAGGCTTCCATTTTACAACCCTTCCCCATAGTCCAGACATATGGAGAATATGGGAGATTGTTGTCACATGTACTACACAACCAGTACCTGCCAGAAATTCCTGCAGCTCCTTCTGTGTTGCTGTAGGTCTCCTAGCAGCCTTCCTGACCAGTTTTCGTCTTATCTTTTCATCAATTTTGGAGGGACATCCATTTCTTTGCAACGTCACTGTTGTCCCATATTTTTAGCACTTTTAGATGACTATCTTCACTATGTTCCATGGTATATTCAATGATGTGGAAATTTTTTTGTACCCTTCTCCTGACTGATACCTTTCAACAATGAGATCCCTTTGATGCTTTGTAAGCTCTTGGCGAACCATGGCTTTTGCCATTACAGGGAACTGAGTAAATGACAGGAAAATCTTATTATGACAGCTGAATTTTATTTGGGGTTAATCAGTCTCTTTAATTGATGGCAGGTGTGTACCCAAGAAGAAATCAAAAGGTGCTTCAACTAAGTATTAGTTTAAGGGTGTGCACACTTACGCAACCAGCCTATTGTACATTTTTTTAAATTATTATATTTTTTCCCTAACAGATTTGTTTGTTTTTCAATTAAATTATATAGGTCACATTAAAAGTGGGTAGTTTTGAAATGATTTACTGTGGTCTCATTTTTTATATCACAAAAACATGGCATTTCAACAGGGGTATGTACACTTTTTATATTCACTGTACATGCTTTTACATATGCATTACTTGAACTCAGTTTTACTACTGAAAAAATATAGACAGTACAATCTATCACAGTATTCTTTTCTTTAAGATGTTATAACCTTTTACTTAAAAATAGCAAAGTATTATAACAAGATATTTTTATGGTAACATTTCGTAATCTTAACGCATATTTGTTAGAGCAATAAAACATACACCAACATTAGTTATGCTGTTACATGTATATGTGTTTATACATACATCACTCGATTTCAGCATTTTATTACTTAAAACATTATAGGCACACCAATCTAAGACTGCATTCCTTCCTTTAAATATTATAATATGTTAAATAAAAAGATGAGATATTTTTATAGTGACATTTTCTAATTCTAACCCATATTTGTTAGTGCAATAAAATATTCCCTGACTTTGGTTATGCTGTGATAAATGCACTCTATAAATAATCACAGAGCAGAAAAGCATTGCTGCAAAAAAGTTCTAAAATAAAATTCCTGGCAATAACTAGATTTTTTTAGCGCAACATTAACATGCTAAATATACATCCCCTAAGTTACTGATGTGTAGGTGAGATGGGATGGTAGTTTGCCCACAAAGTGAAATATAAAAGCCTCCAAATAAGCATTACTTGTTACATGTCTAATTGTATGGATCATTTATTCCATTATAGAAGGCTCTTCCCATTTTAGAGTGGGATGTAAATTATCAAGTTCTTGTGCAGATAACATTTTGGATTCAGACAGTTAAACCCCTAATAACTAAATTTCATTCCACTGGCTAATTCAGTACATCCGTGAAATAATTTCTAAGTCTCCTGAAGTTTATGACTTACATTAATTCTCCAAAATTCTTTAGTGACCTATCTTACTACATTTTTTAATGCAACACATGAAAATAATCTTTCTGTATTTTATTGTTGGCACAGAGCAAGCCTTTCTAAATGGACAGAAATATATCCAGTCACTAATTTGGGAAAGGTCCCAGTTATTTTCTAGGCCCCAAAGAAATATATATATATATATATATATATATATATATATATATATATATATATATAAACAAAAAAAATCCTCAACTAGACTTGTTTATGAGATTTGGCTTACTGCCAAAAAACACAACTATATAAAATGCACCAAAAAAGTCTTGCCTCCTTACTCTGATCCTTGCTGGGCTGCTACCTTTGTGACCTGAGTCTCCTCTTAACCACACAAAATCTTGACAAAATTCCACCCTTTTCAATAAGTACATGTACTTTGCTTCTCTTTTCAAAGTCAATTGTGTTAGAAACAATTTTGAAGACATAGTAAATAAATAATATACTAAATGCAACAAATAAATATTCTGCACATATTAAAAGGTACCTTACAATATCTTCATTGTTCTAGCAATTGGCATGCCTGCTGAAACTATTTGCATCAGATAAACATGGGAGTTAAAAATCATACCAAAAGAAATAAAGGGAGGAAGAAGAATACATATCTGTGCACAGTTTCCAGCAATGTGTACTTGACAATTTTCCTGAATCCAGTTTTTTGTTTACATTTATAATACTATTACACCAAACACAAAATAAAACATATGTAATGTTATCGCAGAACAAAGTGCAATTAGAGAACAGATCTGTTATTTTACTTTTGTAAAAAAGAAGGCTCAAACTTTTTAAGCTCTTTGTATTTCTGCAGCTATGCAATGTGAATTCACATCTCCCAGGAACAGTTATAACAAACAAAAAAAAATCTGACAGCATAATTTAAATGCAAACAAATATAGCTCAAAAATGTGCCAGCTCACAGAATACACTCGATAAGCATTCATCTGAACCACATTTTCTGACACAGATCTGGGTTTCTTTTCTGCCATCCAAAATTCCAGACAGCTGACAACACCTGTTCCTTGACTTCTTTGAAATCAGACAGACTGTACATTTTCAAAGGTACTGTCCCTGCTGAGCTGAATTCTTTTGTTCTAGCAAAGAGCAAGCCCAGCTAAGATAGTTCAAGGCACTACTGGATAAGGTTTGAATGACCTTTTTGTGTTTTTATTTTCTTCGGTTAATGAACAAATGTTGGTTATTGTCCAGGAAGTTGCTGTCCTCTAGCAAATGCAATCAGATCTTCCCTAAGGATTCTCACCTGACTTTCACTGCAATTTCTAACACATTTTAAGAGGCCTGTAGTTCCTAAGATTTTTGGAAGTTGTCATATTACTGAAAAGCAGTCTTGTTGAGAATACTGTTTTGTTGAGTCTGCTTCCACTTTCAAAGGTGGTGTGACCCTGAAGGATGGCTATTTACATAATAGGGTGGGTGGGTGAGTGAAGATCCCACATGAGGGTCAGGGGCACAGGCACCCACCCTAGCAAAACTTTTAAGGATCTACCACTATGACAGCAAGGTCAATTCGAAAACACTCTGATGAGCTTGCTTTCAGTGATTAAGGCACCTGGATTTTTCTTCATCTCCTTTCAAAATGTACCACTCTTTCCGTATTTGAGTCTTCAGACCATTTTATATTGGCCAGTGATCTGTTGAAGACCACTGACAATGGATCAGTTAGGACATAGGCTAGATTTCCGATGACCTGCAGCTAATCTGATCCCTATGGTTTTTCCTTCAACAGGGCAGCCAGTCACCTTCCTCCCCTTCCATGCTGGTGTCTGTACATTGTTTTCTCAACTTTACCCAACCACTTTCTAGCTCTAAACACTCTCCTCATTTTTTCCTTTGTGAAAACGGGCAAGTTATTTCCTCTACCTGCTGCTACAAAAAATACCTCAGAAGGACTTGTGTCAGGAAGAACAAAGGAATGTCTTGCTGCTGTGTGGAGGTTTGGGGAACCACAGGCTATACAAAAAAACAAAACAGTCAAATATTGCAAAACACAACTCAGTTAGGCAATTTAACATCAAAAAGTGAGCTGCACACTCCAAAAGAAAAAATCTCTTCCATTTATCAGCATAAACTTTTTAGTAGAAAGGGCGGACCAAAGAACATCCAAAACTTGTTGTGGAAGCTGGCTGCCTCCCCAAACTGAAAACTGAATTCTCCAGGCTGTCAGGGTGCAAAGATTGCAGAAAATGATGAGAGAAATGATTGTCTGTCCTGAGAAGTCAATGGAAATGAGGAATGTGTCCCAAGAAGGTGTCCCAAAAAGATCAAACTCCTTAAGAGTTTGCAACCAATGTCAGCCAATCTGGTGCTACCAGAATCATGCGATTTCATTCAACCTTTGGATTTCAGAAATACTTAAGGAAGAAGAGCATAAAGGAAAGTTTCTCCAGCTGAAGGATAGTTTCCAAGGATAGTGCATCTATTTTCCAAAAGCTTTGGGATGAAATAGCCTTGTGCAAAAAAAAAACAGCAGCTAATAAGATCTAGAGAAGAGTTCCAGATCTATGTCTGGTTCTGCAAGCCCAGCCATGGTCAGCTGCTTATCTGATGATCTCCTTTCGTTATCTGCTTCTGTCTCTGTCTGCTCTGCTTCAAGAACATCTGCTAAAGAATTTTTGTGCAGTGGGCAGAAACTTTGAAGTGTGGTGTACGTGCAGTTTCCCCATACTAGCATTGCTTGTCTGCACTCTTGTCCTTCGGATGAGCTCCCCAGGCCGACCCGAGATGTCTGGTCGTTAATATTCGATATGCTCTGGCTGGGTCACAGAGAGTCCTTGTTTAGGATTGACATGCCCAGCCACCACAGAAATTCTCTTTGTATGTATGCAAGAAGAATCTGAAAATCATGTTGTAAATTGCGCTGTTGAGTCCACATGCTTTTTGCAATTCTCTCACTTATTGGTATACGAAGCACTTTGGCAAAGTAATACAAATGAACATATGAACCCTAAAAGGCAGGACTGTCCTTGCAGTCAGCTTAAGACATTACTGAAAGTTGTTGGGAAGAATGTTTGAATGTGTCTTAAGAAATGCCATCTGTATTCAGTCTAACTGGTATTGCACACATCTCTCTCAAATAGACACCCAGATAAGGTGCTAGACTGGACTTGGGTTAGTTTCTCTAAAACTGTTCGGGTTTCAGTGAAGATGCTAGGTTGAAAGTGCTTGCCTTGAGCCAGAAAAGAGATTGCATTCAAACAGTTACAAACAGAATTCCCACCAATTAAAAGTAAATACTGATAAAAGGACTCTGAAAAATACTGAAAAGCAGTTACTGCTTCAGGAGGCATGGGAGCATTGATAATGCAAGACAGATCTGAATTCAGGAATTCCGACTGATTCCCCACTAGAATCTCCTGGAACTGGGCCCTGTGGGATCCAAGGTCTGAATCCAATGATGTGAAAATAGGGCCTTCCAGAGCATGCAACGCAACAGCCATCTTGAACTTTGGAATTTCCAAAGCAACATTAATGGCAAAATCCAGAATTGGAACTTTGGTTTACTTTCTTGCACTAAGAAATGGTTAAATAAAGAATAGCCTTTCCAGCAGAAAGTTTCTTTGGCACTAAGTGCCTCCTTCAGCGTGGGGACTACTTCCTGTATTGCCTCCACTGAAGCAGAGAAGAAATTTTTTGATACAGTAAAAGGATTCTTGGCTGAGGAGCATCATCTGCATACCTTGACAATGCATGGAAATAAAATTGGAAATTTGTAGCCTCGATTTTCAATACCCAAAGTCCCAGTTGTCCACTAATCCCAATGCCAGCATGGCAAGTGCCAGTAGTGAAGACGTCCAGCAGAGCTTCCTCCATGACATTGAGTCTCCAGCAAGAAGCATTGGTCATTGAGTTTGTTCCTGAAGGGGCCTCCCCAAGCTCTACCCCTCACTCGCCTAGACCCTTGGGGCCTTGAGTAATGGTGTCTGGGTCAGCCCCCTAGGACCTTATAAATACTACTACTTGGCACTATGATGTTCAGCTGCATTCATACTGCACTGCACATAATGTGCATATTACTGTATGCATCCAATTCTGCTTCTGCCTAAGCCTCTGAAAAAAAGATTGTGCATACATTTTCAAAAAATGGAGAATAAAAACAATCCAGGATCTACAAAGCATCCAACATCTGCTGACTAATTGGAGTGACAGAAACGATAATTGTCTTTCTCACTTCCTCTCAAGTGTCAGTTCCTCATAAAACAAAACTGGAAGCACGACAAAGTAAATTTTGCATTACGTTAAATGGAAAACTGCACTAAGGAATATCATTTAGAGAACTAGCTCCACCTAAGGTCAAACAACTAACCTTCAATGTAAAAATGAGTCAACCACACTGAAAAAAGGAAACAGCTTGACTAATTTAGATCACACTATGTATGCTTTCAGCAGTATAAACGCCTCTTACCATCAAAAAGAGGGCTGGAATACACAACAACTCCAAAACACAGTTGTCCAACTTGCTCTTGTTTTACCATAAACACAGAAGGCTGTTACTTTGTTTACAGATTTTGGCTGCACACTCACATCTACACCCACCCACATCTGCGGCTTAATCTAAGTTTGCAATACAACGTTTGCGGAACACACACACACATTAGTATAATATGTTAATCGGAACGTTGTCTGGATAAACACCTGACCTGTTCAGTATTTGCCTTACAGGTGGACACAGAGGAAATAAAACCCATGACTACTGAATAAAGCCAGTTGCTAGAGATTTACATTGTTACTCACAGTTAGAAATTAAAGGCAACACTTGCCCAATAAACTTCTGTAATAATATTCAATCAGAATTATTTTATTGGCTAGTATTGTATGTACGTTTAACAATGAGATTTTTCTCCACAAGCCTCCACTGAAAACTAGCTTTGCTCAGGATTGAATAAAAAATCCTGATGATAAAAAAATAACAAATAAACGCGTGTCATGGTATACAAAAATACTGCAAACACACACGTAGGACATGTGTACGCATACATAGTTATATGTTAAGTAAAAATACTCTTATCTTCCCCACTGTTTTTTTTTGGGAGGGGGGGGGTCATCAGATAGGACACCGGTACCCTTTCTGAGTGAGATGATTGGGGGCAGGGAAATGCAATATACCACAGCATCAAAACAGGATAGATTCATAAGAATTAATCTATACAGAAAGAGTAAACTCTGAAAAAACCCTCAAACACGAAAGGTATCACTCACATTCGGGACGGGAATATTTCGATTCGGTCCTTCCCCGACATCTTGCTCTCAGATTTCAAGGATTGGTACTAGTTATTGCACTAAATGACAAGATGACCTTTAGCTAGCGATAAGCATCGACTTTCTTGTAAGCAAAAATCTCAAAAGATATTTTTCCTCTGGTACAGATTTAAACACCTAGTCCAAGCAAGAATCACTCTGGAATTACTGCTGCTATATGCTTCTGTCAGTCTGAAGTCTCCGATCAGCTGAAACATACGAATCACGTGTTGGTTGTCTGGGGACGCTGACAGAGGACTGCTTCCGATGTTAAATGTAACTACGACTGCGCACTGAGGTAGTTTCTGCATGGTTGTTGCAGTGGGTTTTAGAAGCAGTGTCTATCATATTTAGGCAACCGGCTTTGTAGTAAGAGTATTTACAACATATCAGGTATGTATGTGTAACACTTTTTGACGTTTTTTAAGGGTAGTTAACAGGATTGCTACGAGATCAAGAACCGAACACTTCTGCGGTACCCTTATTATTCAGGTGATGGGGAAATACGGATGGATCACTGGCCTTCTTTTGCTGCTACTGTGTAACTTTGTTATAGACACGAGTCTGTTCTCTGCTGTTTGCTTAATTTTTATCGCAGTCTGAGATCTAAATAATCTAATATGGGTTATGTGATGTAACGTCTTACCTAAAACACGTGTCACCCTGTTCATTAGGTAGTTAAAAACGTTGACTACTGTTTTGTTATGTGATGGATTGTTTTAAGGTATAACGTGCTCATGAAGGAATTATGTGGTTTTCATATAGTGTTCTTAAACTGTCAGAGATCAGCTTGTTTATTTGCAGGCACGAATTTTATTCTACCGTTCCATTTCTGTTTCCACTCTGTCACACCACACAACACGCAGTGTTATCTGTACTTCCACCTCATCTTCGGTTAGCTGTTACTCTTTCTGCAAACCAGATCGTTTTCATTGCCCTGGACTTCATTCTTTCGATATCATACGTTTTCCATTACGATGTGTGTCTTCGTGTTTCTCGGCTACTGTTCTTGCCATAAGGTCTGTTGAATGTCAGATGAGTTAAGCTGAGTTTCTGGCTGACGTTTGGTATAATGCAGCTTTTCTAGCAACGAGTTGCCTTACATTTGTAGCTGTTGCGTTACTTCAGTAAGGATTGTGTATCACTGTTGGTGTCATTCATAGTGTGTGTGTGTGTATGTATATATTTTTGCCAAGGCGAATACAGAGTTTGTAGATTCATGAGGTTGTGTCACTCAGTCTAACAGTGTGTATGTCACACTGCTTTCCTGTATGTGTCCGGGGTCAGTGTTAGCAGTGTATATGCTGCACTGCTGTTTTGCTTTTGATTGTATATTACAGTGATGTACTTGAGCTTAAAGTACCATTGATCTTGCCAGTCATCCACCTCATACATGCCTCCATAAGGGGCCACCCTGAGTAAAAGTGTTCCAAATCTATCTGTTTGAACCACAGCAGCAATATAAAAATGTACATGTAGGTTAATCTAGTGTCGGGCACACTGACTGTTCACTCAGAAGGCTGGCTAAGGGGAGAGTTACAGTGAGTTGTCTTTCATGTGCTAAAATCTTTGACGTTACAAGGGTCCTAAGGATCCAGATCCAATTTTGACAAATACAACTATGACATGGTAGTAGTACATATGGGGTGGATGGTAGGGTGGATGACTTGAGATGGAAGCCTGTGAGGGATATACAGAGAAACATATTAGGACTTTCTATGCAGATAAGACGCTAGTCCTAAGTGGAATCCTTTCTTCATTTTGAGTGATGCCTAGATACCAGGAAGCAAATTGTTGACTGTAGTAATTGGTTAGAAAGCTGGGGTCATTCCAGAGAGATCCAGTATACATCAACATGGAACACGATGCTTGACAGTCCAGTGTACTGTAATAAGAATGGCCTGCACCTCTTATTTAAAGACTCTTGCATACTTGCTAAAGCCTTTGGTGCCCCCAGTACCTTTTAAAGGCAAAGTTTAGTAATGGACATTCCAACAATAATATTTCACTCCCAACATCATGTTGCATTCTGGCTCTTCTCAAAATATCCTTGTCGTCATTACTGAAACTTTGCTTACATGTATTGAGAGTACTTCCTCTGTACTGGGGTTTTGTGCGTTTCTTGCCTTCAGACCCAGTGGCAGCTCTAGTGGAGTCTCTGTATTTGGCAAAGAACATGTCTCCAGGCAGATCCCTAGGGATTTGCAAATTGAACTCTTGTTTAAATGCTTTATTAACAACAGCAACAGGTTTAAACAAAGAAAAATGTTAAATACATAAGTTTGCATTCTGTTTAAATTCTCACAATTTAGTATGCAAAAAAAGTATATTAACTCAGTTTTTATCAGGTTCATAAATATGTATTTTGTACAGTACTGTTATTAACTTGTACTGCAGGATGCATGATGACAATTAATGATGTGTAGTCAAACTGAATAATTCCAAAATCAGTTTAACTATTCTAGAGGCCTAGTAGTTCTTACCTGTCATTTTGCCCATTCCTGTGAGCCAGGGTAGGTGTGGACTGCTCCATTTCTTGTTTAAGTTTCTTCAATATTACAGTAACATCTAGTATTGTTGGTGTAAGTAGTTCTTTTCCATTTCTTGATAATATGTTTCTTTGCTGTAAGCATAATTCATTAATTAATGCCTTATCAGTGTCTACAGTGCCTAGCAGCCATTATTCATATGAGAGTTTCACTGCTCCATTCAATATGAACTTTAATTTGTATTGTATTACTCTCTTAAGATGAGTTTCTGGCTGACGTTTGGTATGATGCAGCTTTTCCAACAACGAGTTGCATTGCATTTTAAGCAAAAAAAACTTGGAGCAGTGGCAGAAAATATGCATTCAGTTTCCCAAGTCATTATAGAGGACTTGTCTGTTTATTGGTCATGTGATTGGAAAAATGTGAGCCATCTTTGCGGGCATATATAAAAACTTAAAGTGGCATTGCCCGCCAAAGAACTCAAATTTTCATGATTTAATCCTGTGCTTCAGTGACCACAGTGATTGTGTGTAGAGGTCAATAATGCCTAGGTCCCTTTCTCATGAAGATCTGTATTTATTTAAGTGTATTGGGTCAAACAAGAAACACTTGTATAAAGTGCTTATCTGATCCCTGATCAATGTCCGTGACATAACTAGTAGTACACTTCCTCTTTGGTGCTGGAAGACCAAAAAAAGCTGTGGATTCTGTTCCACTCCAGGTGATTGAATTGTTTATACTGCATTGCAGCATTGAGGAGGCACTTCACTCCTGAGTGTTATCCTTTGGATGACCCTTTAAACAGAGGTCTCTTCTGCTTGAGTTGGTAGTAGCTCAGGTGGATGTGAAACGTCCATTAGCAGCTGTTGAAAAGAGTAGAAGTTCCCAATGCCCTGGACAAATTTCCCCTAGTAGTAGTTACCTCGAGTCTCCCCCTGAAAAAGAGGCCACTAGCCTGGGACTAATCTTGTCAACAAAGGGTAAATGAAAATAAAGTAAGTCATGCCTTTCTTGTCTGGATTTTGTTATCCAGGTAACTAATGGAGGATAATTAATTGACCATCTACTTGTGTTTTGGCTTCTGTATCTCTCTTCCTAAAACCCTGTATAACCCCCTTGTCAATTCTTGTAGAGAGTACTGATGGTGAAACTGCTGCTGATCACAAATCTTCCCTCCTGCAATAATTTAAATCCAGTATCTCAGACCAGTATTCTGTCTAAATGCATATTTATTCCCTTCTTTAAGAAAGAAGAAGGGAGAATACCCTGTGGGAAGATTTCCTCTTCATTCACTCAACCTTGTTGTATGTAACGCATCAAAGAAGGATAGTACATGCTTTATAATATTGGAGGTAACTTGAATATTTCTGGGATCATCTTGTCTAATAAGTCTTCCAATATCCACCCAGCAGTATGAGGGCTTTTCCCTTACAGCTTATGGTATAAGATTCATTACACAGCGTCATTGTTTTGGTCTGTGTTGCCCTAATGTGTCCTAGGCTCCCTGTGTTAAGGAGACATTTCCCTGGATAGTTTTCTGTTTTTGCCCTAACTGTATGAACTCTGGAATGAAAGTACTTGTTTTATGTTTGGTAAATGAACAGGGAGACCAATGGCAGCACAAACCATCTTACAGCCTGGATCCTCTTAAGTGATGTTAATACAGAGAAGCTGCCACCTCTGCAGGAGGTTCCAAACTTTATCTTCCAAATAAACAGAATTAGGAGTTGATTTATGAATTTGAAAGCATCAGGCATAATTATTTGATAGCGTCCTTTTACTTAGAAGGTTTCCTTTTACAAAGAAAATCGTAAGAGGAGAGAAAATGTGTATTTATTGATTCTGTCTTTTGTATCTTTATCTTGTACTCAGAAAATTTACTGTACTATAATGATAGATGAAATATTGTGTGTGCCAGGTTTGCCATTTAGAGAAGCATGCCATCCACACAAAGAGAAAGCTTACACTCCAAACTCTTTTTTTTTTTTTTTCAAATTTATAACCTTTTTATTTATTTTTTTCTGATTTGGGGCTGCTACTGGCTGTAAGTAGATGGCACAAAGTAATGGCAATAAAGGGGCAGCCCTGCTCATTCCACCTTTTAAAGGCAGAATGATGGAAAACACCCTCCCTAATCTTTACCTTTGCTGTAGAACCCCTATAATAATTTTCTTAATAGACGTATAAAAGATGCAGGAAAACCTGAACCTCAGGTAGTTGAAGTGCCAGGTGATGTCCTATGCATTCTGTGTATATAAGCTGGAAGCCAGCAGAGGTGTTTGAGTTTTGCCCACTTCTTCCACTATCAGCAAGGTTTTAATTAGATCGCCTGAGGTGATTCTGTCAACCACAAAGTTGTCTAGTCTGGGTGTACTAGCGTACACACACAGCTGCCTACAATTATGACCATGAATAACTTATCATAATTTAAGACTGATATTGGTCGATACAATGTTACTTTAGAAGAATTCTTATTAGGTTTTAAAATTAATGGTATTAATGCCGGATGATAAGACTGAGGAGGAGGGCCACCTTCTAACACGTAATCTAGGAAGGCTAAATTTCTTTATAGTCCCTTGAATAACTCCGTGGGAAGCCCATCTGGCACTGGTGCCTTGCCTACTGTGTGCCTAGAAAGGGCAATCAGTACCTACTGCTGCATCACTGGAACCCACCAGGTATTCGGCTAGTCTAAGTGGGAGGTGATTAAGAGTCAGGGTACATAGGAAGTTACTTACTTATTCTTTGAGTGGTAGATTCCCTCAAAGCTTCCTCTATATACAAAGTGAAAAGTATTCCACAAATTCCTGTAGGATCTCCAGTGAGGAAATCACCAGTCAAGCTGAGTACCTGTAAACTACTTGCATGATCTGCTTATCAGCTGTCTGTCACAGTGCTAAGAATCTGAGAGCATGGTAAGAGCATGATGAATGATCAGAGTCTTGCAGATTCTATGCTGAATTTCATCTGGGTTGTCCTGTAATCCAATATCTCATTAATTCTGATTAGTGTTAATTCTGTAGCTCCTTGCTGCTTCTGAATCATATGGCAAAGTAGATATATATTGCTCCTCCAGAATTTTCTGCTGAAGGGAGTCAAGCTTCAAGTGAGCCCACTCCACTAATAGCCTTTTGTAACCCCTAATAAATTCCACTAAGGCATAATATTTTTCTACTTCTGATGCAATTGGTGCTTTTAATCTGTTGGGTGTGATTGCCAGTTTTCTACCATCTGTTCAACTAATACGTTTGGCCTTCTGTGTTCTCTTCTTATCAACTTGGAGATATGAAATTTTAAAAAATAACGGTGCATGGTCTGATAAAATACATTGGACCGTAAGTTAACCCTTTCACTAAGTAAATATAAAAGACATAAATATTGTTAAGTCTAGAATATGAAGAGAATTAAGAAAAACAAATATGTACATTCTCAGGAAGAATTGAGTGTTGAAAGTAAGGCTTGCTTGCTTGCTGTTTCAGAGAATAACTTCAAAGTTTTCCTTAATGTAGGACAAAAGAGTGAACTTCACTCCTTGAGGAAATTGTTTCAATCCCCAGCCCATGTTTCTTCGTGACATTCTAACCAGGTTTGTGCCAATGCAATGAATGTAATAGATCAGATGTAAACATTGAGTAATCCATTTTAAACGGATGCCTAACCTCCACAAGTCAGTCTTCCTGTTGTAATTTATTTTATTTAACATTTATTAACCGGGAAAGTCTGACTTTGTATGAGTAAGTAATCCATGCCTCAATTTTAAACAAAATGCAGTCTTTCACAATTGATTATTCTGATTACCCAACACAGTACAATTTATATGGTTTATGCTGGTGAACTACTGATATGAATAATGCTTAACTGATCACTTGTTACAGCAAAATTAAAGCCAACCACCAGTCCGAGAATATACATTCAGCCCATTGTTTTGGTTTCCAGCCTTTCAGATTGTCTAAAGCTTTATGTGAACCCTTA
Organism: Protopterus annectens; assembly: GCF_019279795.1. Classification (NCBI taxonomy): domain Eukaryota; kingdom Metazoa; phylum Chordata; order Ceratodontiformes; family Protopteridae; genus Protopterus; species Protopterus annectens. Next base: position 273,859,597 of record NC_056737.1, read on the forward strand.
CCATTGTACATCTATAAACTCATGTCAGCATTTCATATGTCTAGTAACTAGTGTCTGTGAGTTCGCACTGACTACTGATTTTATTATTTTTGGATAAGTGCATTTTAGAAAGAGGACAATGCTGTATTTTATAAGCTGGGACCCTCATCTTCCACCCAGTCATTGTCTCTGAAGCTGAGCCTCCCGCTGATGCATCATCTAGTCTAAATATGACTGCTGCTTAAAAAAAAATCAAATGTGTGAGGCCTGGCAGGAGGCCACACTTGGGTCCTGAAGGTTGTATTTCCAGTTGTTCTTGCTGCACACAACCACTGCTTGTCACCTTCCTGCCTCGAGTGAATTTGCAGTTAATTATCTGCCCACATCCTGAATATATTAATTTCAGTTGTTTTTGTTGACTAGAGAACTGATAAATGTGTATTCAAAATGGGCCTCAGGAATTTGTGCCTCTGCACAACTGGAATCATTCATGTGCCTGTTCCAAATCAGTCTGTAGGCCAGGGAATATTTTGTTTATTGTAGGTAATGCAATCCTCCAAATCAGTCTGTAGGCCAGGGAATATTTTGTTTATTGTAGGTAATGCAATCCTATGCCACTGCTCTCTCAGGAGCTCCCATAATCGCAAAAATTCCTTAAGCAAACCCCGCTGAATTTTTAAGGACTACAGACTGCCCACTTCAACTTACAAAGTGATGAAATAATTCACTTATGACTGCACCTCCCCTGACTTTAGTACAACTGAAAGCTTTACTAAGGAATTCTATACCCATTTTGCAAAATGCATAGAGCTAGCGGTCCTACCGGAACCAAGTGTCATGGAGAAATTCAAAAACAAACCACCTTGGTGGTCCACTGCTGTAAGTAAACGAGTTACAAAAAGGAGTTCCCAATCCCTTCTCGAGAGAAGTATCAAAAGCAGTATATTATAATAATAGTAATAAAAAATATTAAAGAAAAATCTTGGATCTAGTAAAGGAGTCTTGCCCTTAGGATGCCCTCTGAAGCCAAGTATAAATCCCTCTTTAGCCATGTTATAAAATTAAAAAACAATATCCTATATTGCTCTGAACATAATCATAATGATGCCTCCTTTTCTGGCCCAATAGACATTGCAAATATCCTTGAAAGCAAATTTAATGCTAACTTAACCCCCCCCCCAAAAAAAAACTATTATTCAAAGCCCCAAAATATCAGAATCCCTTAAACTCCCAGTAAAGACCATTTTACTGAAAGTGCTAACAAACACTGTTTTCTCCATAGGACCTGACAGTACCTGGTTGCTTAATTAATAGTATTAAAAATGTTATTGCAAGGAGTCGCTCTTCAAACTCTAACCCAAGTTTAGAAACTGGTTTTGCCCCTAATGAGTGCCACACTGCAGTTGTGATGCCCGCCATAAGGGTGATCTTACAATTGACCTGGGTAATTGCAGACCTTTGAGCCTTGGAAAGCTCTGCTGCAAAATCATGAAACATATTATAACTGATCTTATAAATGTGATATCAAGAATCTTGTTAAACTTAACTGTGCAAAGGGTAGACTTTCAAAAGGGTTATGGAGTCTGTAGATGGTGGTAGTACAGTGCATGTTGTGTATTGTAGATATTGGGTAGAAATTACAGGATTAGAACCCTGAACTCCATCACACAAGCTAACTATCTTAGTCTTTTGAGCCACAGAAGATGCTTCTGACCTGGCCAAAGCTAGACACCATTCCCCATGATGTTAGCATAAAAAATGTTAATATTTTAAATATCAACTCATATTTGTTAAGGTCGATAGCAGACTGGCTGAAGGGCAGAACCCACACTGTGTGCATTGCAGGTGCCTCATCAGAAGGTATGAAAGTGACCAGTGGTGTACCTTGAGGCTCAGTGCTGAACAGCATTTACAGATGACTGTAAACTGGGAGTTGTCTTGTCACTCTCTGGTATCCAGGCTCCTCTGAATGAACTTTGCCTCTTGGTGTACTGAAAGTGAGTTCTAACTAAATGATAACAATTGTAATAATTTTAATAGTCATTTTTTTTCATCTTGCTGTATAGACTTTACACCACTACAAAACTGAAGTGTAGTGTGAGACCTAGGTACTTCGGTTGATAGCTCCCTCTGTTTTGCCTGTCATGTGACTTTTGTCAGAATGTCCTTTTATTTAGCCCAGTCAATTGCCAAAGGAATATCATTGAGGTCTAAAAAGGTAGTCCTTTATGCCTAACATTGATCAGGCCAGTTATTAAATACGGGGTGTATCTCATTAAACCTCTCAAACAGTTAGACCCCACAGGTTTCTAACCAGAAAGATCACATGCTTAAGTCACTGAGCTACCAAGAGAGGCTGAAAACCCAACTCTGAATTATGACTGTAAAGCATTTATGTGTATACTAGCTAAGCGAATGCCTCTAGTGTTGCCAAGACTGATTGATATGGATCATTGTTTTATTTTTGTGGAACGGGCAGACATTTGACAGCATTAATGGAAAGATAATAATTGAAAGGGAAATAGTATGCAAGAAGAATAAGGATGTTTAGGATTACCAGATCTGAAGGGATACTTTAGAGCTACCCAGTTAAGGCTTGTATACATAATGCAAGGAGAAGACTACAAATCAAACTGGAAAGAAATGATGTTGAAACGGAGTGGCTCACAAAATAGGCCGAGAGTAGGATTGTGGATACAAATATTTAAGGAGAAGTGAATAGTAACAACCATGCAAAATTTACAAAGTAGTAGAAAATATTTGAGAACTAAGTCAACACAGGAATGGAGAAATTAGATTTTACCTATAGGGATGACTGCAAGTAGGGGCAGATAAAATAGGCGAGAGAGCTGGGATGGGAGGATATGTACATGGTTCCCAAGTATGCAACAAAGTCTAGAATGTTTAGGAATTTCGCATAGAAAGGTTTGCAGAGGTGTTTTTATACACCAAATAGATTTTTTTTTTAAAGAAATTTTCCACCGGTAGATGGCAAAAGTTGGAAATTTGATGTTGGAGAGAGCAGTACTTATGAACATGTTTTTTGGGGATGCAGTGAGTTGACAGATTTTTGAAATTCCTACAGGCTACTTTTCTCAGAAATATTGGGGACACAACCTTGGATTAACTAATGAAATAATTCTTTTGAGCTGAGATATAGAAATGGAATTGCCTAAAGACAAAGGCCATACTGAGTTTAATGCTGTTAGCTGTCAAAAAAGAATGGATAGGAAAAGTAAATAAAGAACAAATGAACTGTAACAGAATTTGGAATGTTACAAAGAAGCTAAAATAATTGGAGATGAGATCCGTAGAAAAAGGAAGGAGTGAACTGCATAGAAATAAATGGGATAAGTGGGAGCAACACATACAGAATAATATTCAGTAGAAGTGATGTTCCAATGAGAGCAGAAGTTGAGAAGTCTGTGTAATGTTAAATAAAAAGACAGAATAATTTGTATAATGCAAGAAAAATGTTTGTAATGGTTTATCTTTTACAGTTTAGTTCATGCCAGTATGTAGTATATGATGTTAATAAAGTTGTTAACGAGAGAATCTGGAAGCTCTATCCCATTAGTCAGTATCTTCTGGACTTTTGAGGAGAGTCCCCTGTCTTGCTTACTGCGCCATGAAAGACCCAGTTGTCCTGGACCTCATGTTTCTCTAAAAGTCCAATTTCTTCACCAGTACTATAACCAGGAATGTAAATCATCACCTACTAATAAATAAGGACAGTGCAGTGATGTAGTGGTTAGAGTTGTTGCCTCACAGCAAGAGGTTCTTCATAGGTTGGTACTAGGCTATCGGCCCTAGGGCCTGTACAAGCCTAGCCATAACAATTCCCTGGGTATTTCTTCCCACACTGTTTACTTCCCTGGACCCCTGTCTAGCAGGGCTAATGACGTGATCCCTGGGGTGAATTTCCTTTCTCCCATCCAATCGTCAAGGTTCCTTTTGAAGAGGGCCAAAGAGGTGCTCTGCTTGACATGTATGGGCAGTCTATTCCAGAGTCTGGGGAGTCTCTGGGTCAGGAACCTATCCCTCCAGCATGTTTTGTTTGTTGTGATGACAAGGTTTAGATTCCTGGAGCGTGTGGCTCTGAGGGATTGGGATTTCTTTAAGTGTAGCATGTCCAACAGCTCTGAGTTTGACATGGCCTTGTATGTTAAGCAGAGATCGCCTCTGAGTAAATGATATGCGACAGAGTACAGGTGGAGTTTTTTTAAGGCGGTCAGCGTAGGGCATCTGCTTTAGGCCTGTGATTCTTTTAGTGAGGTATTTCTGCGGCCTTTCCAGTTGTTGCAGATGTCTTGAGAGGTGTATTCTATAATGGGTCTAATGAGGGATGAGTACAGTGGGACAATGACCTCCTTTCTTCTGGATGAAAAGCCCTTGGTGATGAGGTGTGCCACATAGGATTTCCTGACTGTTGTGGCGATGTGGTTATCGAAGGTGAGACCACTGTCCACCTGTGTCCCCAAGTCTCTTATCACACTTTCGGCGTTTAGTGTACTGCCACCTATGTGGTAATTCACGGGTACATGTTTTATCCAAAAGGGGATAACTATACATTTCTTGGCATTGAGTTGAGTTTGAGCCCATGGCACCAAGTATCTGTTTAAGGCCCTTTTGTAGTGTATCCACATCATTTGAGGATTCAATAATGGCTCCCAGTTTGCAGTCTTAGCCAGAGTCCCTTAGTGTTGGCCTGTACATCAGAGGAGTAGATGCCAAACAAGAGCGGTCCCAGGACTGAACCCTGAGGTACTCCACTTGTCACATGTCTGGAGCTGGATTTGGAGTCTGCTACTTTTACAGTGTGGGTTCTGTCAGTAAGTTAATTGGCAACCCCTCGAATGATGTAGGGATTAATGCCCAGCTTAGTAAGTCTATCTATGATTCCAGAATGGGGGAATGGTGTCAAAGGCCTTGGCGAGGTCCAGATAGGCTGTGTGGACCGCCTTACCCTCGTCCACGGCTCTGGAGACTGATTCGAAGAAGTCAGTCAGGTTCAGAAGAAAAGATCGGCCCTTCACGAACCCAAACTGGGTGGGATCCAGTGTTTTGAAGTTGCCTCTGTCTTTGTTTATAAGATCCCATGGCCTTGCACATCAGGCTTGTCAAACTGATAGGGCGGTAGTTCTCCAAGTTCCCCCCTTCAGTTCAATTCTCAGCTGGGTTGCCAGCTGGGTTGCCTTCTGTGTAAGAGTCTGCATGTTCTCCCTGCATTTGTGTTGGTTTCCTCTGGGTGTTCCAGTTTCCTCCCACATTCCAAAGACGTGCAGTGGGTGGATTGGACAGTCTATATTGGCTGTGTGTGCGTGCGTGTGCATGCACAAGTGTGTGGTGCACTCTCTCAGGAAGGGGTTGGTCTTCAGGGTAGCAATCTGATACCATAAAAACCGTGCCTGCTACAGAAATGAGTGCTGAAAGGTGCTCATTGCCAGATGTGCTGAATGCACGGGAGCGAATCCAGAATCCATGATCCAGGACTAATAAAATGCTGTGAATGAACAGATCTGTAACCCACTGCCTCCCAAATGTCTATAACAAACTTCACCTGCATGTGGAGCAGTACAAAGCATTATCATCTCCCTTTAGAAATAAACAGTTGACTAGATGGTGAACAAATTCTCTGGGCTTGACTGGTATGAGCCAGATAAGGTATACATACTAAATCTAGAGTACTTGGTAATATTTTTCAATCTTACTCACAAACACTGGCTAATCTACAGTGTATGTACTGTACCTGTGTATTATGTATGTATTCTACCTATGTTCCAAATTTCAGTCGTACACCACAAATCTATTAATTACCTTTATTTTTAAATTAATATTTTTTTGTTTGTTCTCTCCACTGTAACTGATGTGCCGCATACCACTGTAAAAACATGTCTTTTGTAATTTGTGTCTATACTGATCATGTCTAAGTAAATGTATCTGTAATTTTTCTTTGTGGAGCTTTTCTCCCCGGGCCTCTGCTGAAAAGGGGCATTTTTGGCTCAGTCAGACACCCCCGGTTAACAAATGTAAATTAAAATAAACTATTTTGTTTTCATTTTTTATTGCAGTTCAGGAACCATGGTTAATCATTACGAAATAAGAAAGCCAGCGGCACTAGAATTTACTTTTCTCTTTCTGGGTGGCCTTGCAGACCTTTTTCTGTCACTGAACAATATTTCTGGAATGTGACCTTTATTGTTTGACACTCCAAACATCTGCAGAATGCCAAGGCTGCAGCTTTTGTTCTCTGTCCTTAGAAAAGAGAAAGTGTGGAAGGATAAATCTGAAGTATCACTGTTGCATGCTTGGAAATTTGTAGATGTGTTTATAGATGTGTAGGAACTCCCCACTCTTTAATATGGTGAGGAATAAAGAATTTAAGCAAGTGCAAGAGGTCACCCCTATTCCTGATGGTAGTACAGTTAGATGTGGAGGAAAGTGTGTGTGTGTGTGTGTGTGTGTGTGTGTGTGTGTGTGTGTGTGTGTGTGTGTGTGCTCGCAGAAGCTGAGCTCTAACTTTGGGGTGCACAAAACTATCTATCAAGGGTGCAGCTCTACAGCCCATTCAGAAGAATAAATAATTTAAAAACGCCAAAGCTCAGCAGTATCATTTTCATGTCATAATTCTGTTACTGTGTGAAGTTTTGCTTGAAACTGTATAGTTTGTTGTACTCCATCTATATTTAAAGGAACTGTAGTGCCTGTTTTGAAGTAGTTGAGTGGGTGACTGTTTAGGCTTAGTACATGTCATGTCATAGTTCACAACTGTACTGCACCCTGGTCTTCGTCATGATCAGCAGCAGCCCACTTTTTCCCCATTTTCTACATGGGGTTGGGGTGTCATGTTAACTGTTGTCATCTCTCTCAATTCAGTGCTACACTCTCCCCTTCTTTGACACTCATGCCTGATTATCACAGATATTCCTTTACACAATCCATCCATCTCTATGCTGGATGTCCTTATTTTCTCTTACCTTCTTGTTCTCTGTCCCAAAACTTCTTTACCAGATTTTCTGAGCATGTTCCAAAGCACTGTAATCTCTTCTCTTTTTGATCTTTTCTGCAGTTGGATTTGCTTTGATTTCTGCTCTTACTTCGTCATTTTTTCCTGTTCCACAGTGTGCATCCTACCACCTGTCTTTGGGTACTTCATTTCCACCATCTCTAGTTTCCTCATCTGCTCTGCCCTTACTCCCCAGGTTTCTGTACCATACAGTAGTACTGGTCGCACCACTGTTTGTACACTTTACTTTTCAGTTTCTTTGGCATTCTTCTGTCATACACTACACCTGACACACTATACCAGTTGGCTGCAGCCCCTCTGATTCTAGCTTTGTCCTCTTTATTCAGACTTCCTTTCTCCTCAACCATCCATGTCAGATATTTGAAGTTATTAACTTGTTCCACTGTCTTCCCTTCTATCTCAATTCTCAGCTTCTTCTGATTTTCCCATTTTATTGCCATTACCACTGTTTTATCTGTACTTGGTTTCTTCAGTTTTGCTTTCCACTCTCATATACTTTGAAGTTCTTGCACAGTCTGCCAGTAATACTGCATTGTCTGCATGCAGCACCTTTGTTCATCTGTCCCCTCCGACCTGTTTGCTAATGTAGTTCATCATCAGTATGAATAGCAGAGGGCTCAAATCTGAACCCTGATGTACACCCACTCCCACTGGGGACCCCTTTTGTGAGATCAGACCTCTGTTCATACTTGAGTCATTGGGTCCTTGTACGTAGCCTGCACTAATTTGCTCCGTGTTTCTGGAAATTCGAACCACCTCCATACTGCCCAAATCTGCTTTCTTGGGACCTTTTTCATATATTCTTCCTCCAGGTCTAGGAATGCCCAGTTGGACTCTTTTTCCTTGTTTGTAGCTTCTTCTCAACTATCTCTCGCACTGCAAACATCAAGTCAGTTGTGCTGCTTCCTGATCAGAATCCAAACTGCTCATTTCCCCATCTTACTTTCTGTTATGCGTATCCATCCATTTAGCAATCACCCTCTCCAGAACTTTCATGCACTGTGACAGGAGTTTGATACCACCATATTGCTCATAGTTGTGGATGTCCCTCTGTTCTTGTATACTGGCATGAGTATGCTTATTCTCCAGTCATCTGGGATATGCCTTTCTCTCCAACTGCTATGAGTACCCTTAGGAGCCATTTTTCCCCGATGTCACCTAGCATCTTTATTATATTTACTGTGACCTCATCTGAGCCTGCTGCTTTCCCTGACTTCATTTTCCTTGGTGCTGTTCTTACTTCTAGGGTGGGCTGCTCCTCTTCTCTCATTGTAGGCTGTGTCTGGAACAGTACAGCTTCTGTGGAGTTTTCATGTAGAAGCTGTTGGAAGTACTCCTTTCATCTACCTTTGATCTTCTGTGTACTGGTGAGCAGGTTGTTGCTGCTATACCTTAGAAAGGTGTCTGACCATCTTTATCCTTCTCTTTGCCTTGCAACCGGATATAGTTTCTTTGTGCCACCTACTGAGTCACTTTCCAGAAGCTGGTAGAGTGCCTCCAGTACCCTATTCTTTGCTATTGCAACTTCTTCTTTATTAGCAAACTAGTGTTCCTTCTAGCATTGGCACATCTTTTCTGTCTTCCACTGTTTCCTGCACTCCTTTCTTTTGATTACTTCTTCTTTCCACCACCAATGTCCCTTTATTTCCATGCATGGCTTGGCCACATATCTGTCCTGTAGTCTTCACACTTGCTGTTTTGAGACTCTGCCATTCTTCTTCCTCTCCATCTGTTTCCTCCTCTTCTTGGGACGCTAGAGCCATGAGTAATTCTTGAGCTGTTGTACTTTCTCTCCTGTCAGCTTCCAGGTCTTCAGCCTGGTCTCTGACTTTTTAGAGCCTTCCCTGACCTCTACTTGCAGCTGTACAATCACTTATTCTACACCAGTGCCCTTTCCTTACTAGGAGGAAGTCTACCCGTGTTGCATGTTGGCCAATCTTGTATGTGATCTTGAACTCTCTTTGAACTGAGTATTGGCTGCTATCAAGCCATTTGCCAGACAGAAGTCCTAGAATGGCCTCTCTCTTTCTTTATTCCTGTTGCCCCACCCATGTAGACCCAGGCAGTTCTCATATCCTATCATGTTCTGTCTGTCTGTCCTGATATGTGCATTCAACTCAACCATTATAAACACCAATTCATGTTGCCCTGCTTTATCTAGTAGGTCATGCAGCTGCTGCATGAATGCACTCTTCCTCACTAACTCAACCCTGCCCTGGGGCATAGGGCAGTATTCATAATATCATACTTTCATTACACTTGAGTCTGATTGCCATGAGTCTGTCACTAGTTCTGATGACATCCCTCACTGTCTTCTGAAGCCTGTCTTTAACCACAGTTCTGACACAATTTCTAGCCTGTCCTTCTCCTGAGTAGTAGACTCTGGATCCCCAAGCCAAGTGGCTGTGCTGCACTACCTTTCTGTCTTGTCTCTTGAATACATAAGATGTCCAGCGTTTTCCATACCATCATGTCATCCACTTTTAACCTCCGTTCTGTCAGTGAACCGGTATGGAGTGCAGTTCTTGGTTGATGTTTGGCAGATTGATTGGTTTTACGTTCAGCTTTTGCCCAACAGAGCTATCCCAGGTAACCCAGTCTGGGCAATTGGACACTGGCTGGCCAATAGCTTACTGACTCAGGGCTGTGGGGCTTTATGCTGGGCACACACTGGCCAATTGGGGCACATACACCCCTCCCACCATTAATATGGATCCTTGGCGTAGGTCAGAGTAGGCCACATTCTTAACCCACTTATCACCAGTAACTACCCATGCCCATTTTGGTGACATGAGTAAACATGACTGAATCACCTAGAGCCATATTTTTCACCATCAAGTGGCTAGCCCTGCCATGGCGTGCACTCTGTGATACGTGTTCTCCTATCTTGAGGATACTGCACACCACAGTAGATGACCAAAGCGGTTGGTTTAGACAGCTCTTTCCCCCTATAGGGCACCATGTAGAGCCTGTGCTGATGCCCATAGCTCCATTCATTGATTAGGAGCCCACGGAGAGAACATGCAAATTCCAAACCCTCATTGGCCATAAGTCAGGAACCTTGTACCTTGTGCATGGGAAACTAAGAGCTTAATCATTATGCCAGCCGGCCTCTCAACTGCACCCTGATGGCAGCTGTTTTAAAAATAAGCATACTAATAGTAAAACTTGCAATTAGCCGTCCGATTCCATAACTACTGAGCTATTGCTGCATTTGGGTTTCCTTTTCAGAATTGTGCTTTGTGTGCAGATACATAGTTGCTCTTATTGTACCTGGATTACTGATCCTTGTTTCTTAGTGAATTATAGCTGCACATATTGGAATATTTAATTGTTATTCAGTCTTCATTTATCTGCTTGTTCCATCTTGGGGTCATGGAGGAGCTGCAGCCCATCCTGGCATTCACTGGCCACAGGACAGAGAAATTAATCTTGGATGAAATATGGAGAACTAGCCCATCACAGGATACACATGCATGAGTGCGTATACACACACACACACACACTGCATGGGGAGTTTCGAGAGTTACCATTTCCCTTATTGCACCATCTTTGGGTTATGGGAGGGAACCATAGCACCGGGTAATACCCCGCCATAGGGTTATGGGAGGGAGCCCTAGCACTGGGCAATACCCCACCATATCTGTTTTCTTCTGACTGTATTTGTATGTAATGGAATATTTGTGTCACGCTATTGACAACTGTAAATTATCAGTCTAGCATACCAGATCTCAATTTTTTTTATTTATGTAGTAGATGAAATATAAGACCTACAGGATATACTTCTGGTTTAGGAGCCATAATCGAAACTCCAAACTATGTGGACATCGTACAAAAGGGCCTCACTGAGACAGATGCCTGGTGTCAAAGCCATGTCCTCAAGCTCAATGCCAAAAAGTGCATTGTTATCCCTTTTGATAAAAACTCTGTGCCCATGCACTACCACATAGGTGGTAGTCTACTTAACACAGAGTGTGATAAGAGACCTTGGGACACAGGTGGACAGTAGTCTCTCCTTTGATAATCATATCGCCCCAGTAGTCAGAAAATCCTTCTCCTCACAAAAGGTTTCTCATCCAGGAAAAAAGAGGTCATTGTTCCCCTTTACTCTTCACTCATTAGACCCATTATAGAGTACAACGCCCCTTTTTGTATGTACCTCACAAGACATCTACATCAACTAGAAAGGCTGCAGAAATACCTTGCAAAGAGGATTACTGGCTTCAAACAGATGCTCTACGCAGACCATCTCAAAAAACTCCAGCTTTACTCCGTCACATATCCCCTACTCAGAGGTGATCTCTGCCCTATACAAAGCTATGTCAAACCCAGAGCTGTTGGACATGCTCCACTGAAAGAAATCCCAATCCCTCCGAGCTACATGCCCTAGAGACCTAAACCTTGTCACCACAATAAACAGAACATGCTGGAGGGATAGATTCCTGTCCCAGAGACTTCCCCATACTCTGGAACAAGCTACCTATGTATATCAAACAAAGTTCCTCATTAGCACTGTTCAAGAAAAATCTTGATGATTGAATGAGAGATGTGGAATTCACCCCGTGGATCACTTCTGTGGCTCTGCTCGACAGGGGCACAGGAAAATATTTTCTTGGGTGGCTAAAGCCAGGGTACCTTTTTGGCTAGGCTTATATAGGCCCTAGGGTCAATAGCCTAGTACCTATGAACCTATTTATCTCTTGCATTCTGTGAAGTATCAATAGAATATTTTAATTTTATTAGCTAGTAACTTTCTGCAGTTTTTAACTTGGATTTTGTTGTGTTTTTAGGTGTGTGTGTATATATATTTATTTATTTTGTAAGTACCTAGTTATAGTTGTTTCTTTGTTTAATAAGATTATGCCTTTAAACACTGTGATTTTCTTCTTTTTCTTGTTTAAGGAATTAAGAAGAGGAAAAAAATCCCTTACTGTAGTCTGTGTAAGAAAATAAGTTACACATTTAATAGAGGAAATTACCTTGCCTATATGTTTGTGCTGGCTCCCATTTGAAATGTGGGCAGTCATAATGCCAGTGTCAGCACACTGAAAAAAAGTCCAAAAATGTAGGAGCAGAGCTCTCTATTTTAGCCCCCCACATCCTCCAGACTTTTATATACTAACTGTGAGATTACCATGGCTGAGACAAAAGGGAATATTCTGAAAAATGGCAGTCTTGGATGTAGTATTTGTCTGTTTTTTCAGCCATTCAGTTTCAGCATTTCAAAATTCTCTAAAGCCAGTTCATCAAATTATGCCCATATCATTTAGGATAGGTAAAACTTCGGATATATCCAAAGAGATCATCAAAGTGATAACTGGGTCTTAAGTTAACTCATGGAATGGATGTGTAGTCTGTCCACTGAAAGAATGGCCTAAAAAGACATGTGTGGCCACCCAGTTGTAATCCGATGAAGGTAGAACTGGGCAGATAGCCAGATCCTTAGCTTTGTACTCTTAACCACTTTCAGACCTGAAATATAAATATAAATTACAGTAATATAGTTTCATAGTATAGTATAGTACTAGGCTATCTGCCCTGGGGCATTTGTAAGCCTAGCCATAGTGATGTGGCTTTTGCCACCCCATGAAATGGTACAAAACCTGTACAGAATAAATTTAGAATACTGTGCCTCTGTCTAGTAGTGACACAATGAGGGTCCCCTTATATAATAGAATTAGTTTACTGTGCCCCTGTCTAGCAGTGACACAGATGTGACCCCTGGGGTAAACTTACGATCTCCCATCCACTCATCAAGATTTCTCATGAAAAGAGTCAGTGAGGGGTTCTGCCTAATACGAACTGGGATCCTGTTCCAAAGCATGGGAAGCCTCTGGGTTATGAATCTATCCCTCCAGCATGTCCTATTCATACTTGTGCCGAGGTTTAAGTCTTTAGCTCGTGGTCCTGATGGATTTGGATTTTTTGAGGTGGAGCATGTCCATCAGATCCTGATTGGACATGGCCTTGTACGTCAGGCAAAGATCACCTCTGAGCAGGTGGTATGCTACTGAATAGAGCTGAAGTTTCTTTAGTCTGGCAGAATAAGACATATGTTGGAGACCCTTGATCCTCTTGGTGAGGTACTTTTGTGGTCTCTCCAGCTGTTGCAAATGCCGGTTGAGGTACATACCAAATGGGGCATTGTACTCAATCATGGGTCTCATGAGGGAGGAATATAGGGGTACAATGACATCCTTGGATCTGGATGTGAATCCCTTCATGATGAGGTGTGCAAGGTAGAATGTTTTTCTAACCACTTTGGCAACGTGGGTGTCAAATGAGAGGTCGCTGTCGACTTGGGTCCCTAGGTCTCTGATTACTTTTTCCGTACTCAGTGGGTTGCTGTCTATGTGATAATTTGTGGGTACTTTGTTTTTCCCAACTATGGTGCCTAGTTTGCAGTCATCTGCGAACTGTCAGCCACAGCCCTCCCATGTTTGCTTTAACATCTGAGAAATAAATGCCGAACAAGAGGGGTCCCAGGACAGATCCCTGTGGGACACCACTTGTGACTGGCTTTGAGTCTGACATTGCTCCAGCGATTTTAACTTTATGGGTTCTGTCCTGTAGCCAGTTTGCAACCCATCTAGTGACATAAGGGTTTACTTTTAAGCTGTTGAGCTTATCTATGATGCCTGAGTGGGGTATTGTGTCGAAGTCCTTAGCCAAGTCCAGGTATGCTGTATGGACTGCTTTGCCCTCAATGGCTCTAGTGACTGTTTCGAAAAGTCAACCAGGTTTAAAAGGCAGGATCTGCCCTTTACAAAGCCGAACTGGGTGGGGTCAAGTGTCTGTAGGTCCCCTATGTCTCTGTTTATGAGTTCCATAATGATTCTTTCCATAGCTTTGCAGACCAGGCTGGTTAAGCTTATGGGGCGGTAGTTTCCAGGGTCTGTAGAGGCACCCCTCTTGTGGAGTGGGACCACTGTTGCTGTACGCCAGTGTTCAGGTACGTATCCCGAAGTAAGGCTATGGTTAAATAGCATTTTTATGTGTGGGTTTAGCTCCTCTTGGAGTTCACGTAACACGCAACTCATCTAACTTAATTTTTGATGCCTTTTTGGTTATGGAAAAGAGCTAAAAAGCCAATTTAATGATCAGTGAATTCCGTCATGATACAGAATGAGATCACCCTCACTGATCAGCAGTCCTCTGCTATTCCTGCATATTGTTTTTGTTGGTGCTCCCTTATCTCACAAAGGGGAGAGTTGCATGCCAACTGCATTAGTTGGAATCCTGTGAAAGAATGGGCTTTCCTGCTCCTTGCACAGCCTTCTCAATAGAACAGTTTTCCTGGTACAGTTAATTGTGCTGTCCCCACCAGAGCTGCTCTGCTCTGTCTTAACCGACATCCGTTTGCCACTAATTATAGATACTTGGTCCCTGTCCTAACAACCTGATCATGTTTACCTGCTTACTGCATTTTTTAAACATATAGGGCTAAACAAGTTTGTTTGTTTTTTTTTGCCTTAACAATATCTTGGCAAGTTTTATGTTGTTCAGGAGAAGGAACATCATATGTGGCATTTTAAGAAAAAGCTGCTATATTGATGGAAATGACCTCAGTCATGCACATTTTTAGTGCTTGAAGGCTGATGATCTGTCATTGTACTAATGACTGCTTACATGGCAGTGACATCTTCACCCCCATCCTTTTGGTCAATATGCTTTTGTTTAGCGCTTCAGCACAGTTCATCAGAGTACTTGCACTACCCCTTGTATCATTGCGATCTGCAGCATCCTGGATTTAATCTTTTCTGGGTGCCTAGAGTCTTCCTTCTAGTTACCAGCAAATCTGGAATGTCTAGAAGGCCTGATGTCATATTTTAAGCCACGTCTCATTGTCCAAGCAGGAGGCAGGAAACTTGTGATTTGAAGGGTGAGAGATTGCACCAATAAATTGATATAGTGCCATGTTGATTCACCTGATATCCTTTTTTTTTTAGTAATGACAGCATTTGTAGTTCTCCCTGCTGACATCAGTTGCGTACAAAATGGGTAATTTTGAGTATAGAGAATGCAGCACTCTAGAGTCCACTATAAAAAAATGTTTGTCAAGTTTTGTAGCAGTGTGGTATGTTTCCCCACTCTGTCTTATGTTTGAATTGTGATTGAGGAGGGTGGTGTTAATTAATTCTTTTGTAAGGTTTGGCAGTCAGGCTGGTAACGGTAGATAACCCAAAAGCAGTTTCTAGGTAAAAACGAACTAAAGGCTTGACATTCTGCCATATGACTTTTTCTTTGAAAACTGCAGAAAAGTACTGCTTTTTGGCTATCTAAGCTGCTGCATTTGTTGTCAAGTTAACATTAATTGCTCTTCAGAATTACTTTGCTTGCTCTTTCCTAATGTATGTTAGATTTCAGGGCAGTTTAAAATGAGAGTTACAGGTGTACAGCATGTGATGTGATTGACTGTATAAGGCACATGCTGCTGTATACTGACTGCTGTAGGTGCCAAATGTATAGGTGATTTTTGCTGCTTTTAAACATACCTGATGTTATGTGATCCTATCTCGCCTACATTCTGACTGATGGGTTCGGAGCCGATCCCTCGGCTCCGACTCGGCACGCTTATGCCAAAGAGCGAAGTCTCTTATTGGCTGAGCTTACTATATCCCAGGATGCACCACTACCAGTCCCCCAGATCTCGTTTGCCGCTAACCTGCGAAGACGTGGTCTCGAGCTGGCTGAGCTGAGTAGTTATTTTTGACTAACTTTTTCTGTCAGTTTTGGCTGTGTTCTGCCAAAAAGCTGTTTTAACAGCTATTCTTACATTGTTGTGTGATTGGATTGGATTTGTTGTGAATTTTGTTGTGTGATTGGGTTGAGTTTGGCAGGCCCCCTTCATCTAGGGCCTTCCCGGTTAATCAACCCTCCTACTTCTACATATAGTAAAAAGGCTTTAAGTTTTTGGTAGCTGTTTGTTCTTACAGGGTCTTCAAAGTCCCTTGTCATTTGTGAGTGATAACTGTAAGCCTATACTTAGGGGTTTTTACCAGTAATTGTATTTTTCCAGTCAGATTACTGAAATTCTCCCTATAATGTCTCAGAATCCAAGGCCTTCGGGCTTTAAAAAATGTGTAAAATGTAGTTTCAAAATGTCCATCACGGACGATCACTCGCTCTGTGTGTATTGCTTAGGGGCAAAACATTTACAGGAATCATGTAGCGTATGTCACGCTTTTTCCTCAAGGGTCCTCCAGGAGAGGAAAAATAAATTAATTCTTAAGGGATTAATTAAGCCTTCATTTGAAGAAGCCTTGGCATCCTCTCCTTCTCCGCCAAAAGAAAGGGCGCCGGTTCCGACCAGTCCGGTCGGATCCGACCGCTAAGAGACATAGGCAGGCCTCTCCTTCGGCTCCAAGGACTTCGGGCCGAGGTCGAACGGTCTGCCTCGATGCCACCAGTGTCGACTCCTCTGGCTTCGGAGCCGATGGCTGGGGCATCGAGGCGGGTCACCTTCGCCGGCTCCACTGCTCTCGGAGCCGGCAAGGGTCGCCAGCTCAGACACTTCTCCTCGGCGCCGAAGTCCACCTCGCACCGATGGAATCTGGTGTGTATTCCCTCGGCGCCGATACTCATCGAGTCGCCTCGAGCCGGGTCCCCTAGCCCTTTGGGGCCGTTGGAGAGGCCGTCTCGGACCCGTTCTGTTTCCTCTCGGTCTTCGAGGATGTCAGATTCTGATATAGACAGGGTGCTCCAAAGACTGTTCCAGTCCCCAGTCTTCCAAAATTTGTTTCGGTTCCGACCCAGTTGGCTTCGAGCCATGACCTTGGCCCACCCATTGCCATTCCTCCTCCGACTGCTTCGCTCCGTCGGAGCAGGTGCTGTTGGAGCCGGTGGAGATCTCAGGGTCGGCTCCGACCCTTACTCCAACCCGGGCCTTCGGGTCCGAGTTTGATGCGCGGATGTCTTCAGCTGGACCCGGGTGATGTTTGGGACCTATGCTTTGTTCCAGCCTCCCCTCGGTGCTTGCTGCGGGACTTCCGTCGGCTATCACGGCTCGGAGACCGGACACTCCCAGGATTCAGGGGTCCGGCTTTCAGAGCCATGAGGAGTGCCTTGGCCAAGTCCTCTTCGGCCATCTCCCCGGCTTTACCGGCACCTTCCCTAGGCGTGGAGACTGGGTCTTTGGCAGTTCCCTGTCCGTAGTCAGCGGAGCCCGGGCCTGAGGTTACCCCCAGTGGGGGTTCCCTCCTCCTGAGGGTTCTTCTGAGCTGTCTTCGGAGGAACCCCCAAGGAAGAGATCGTGCAAGAGGAAGCACGTGGACTCCCCCAAGTCTATTACTTCAGACACTGATCTGGATGATGCAGAGGGGTCCCAGTCGCCCTCGGATGATGTCTCATTTGCAGACATCTTAGAGATCCTCAAACAACGAGGCGGCTGGATATCCAAACCCCTCTGCAGACGAGACAGTGCCCCGCAAGGCCCTTGGGGCTCAGCCCACCGCCCCCTGGGTGTCTCCGCCTCTTCGACGAGCTTCTGGATTTAGTTTGTCGAAGGCGGGGAACATCCAGATACCGTGGAACCAGTCCCTTCTCGTCCAAATAAATTTTTGTCTGCTCCCCGAAGGAGTTCCTTACTAAAGGCGCGGGGGGGGCTGGGGGGGAGATTTGGGCCCCCAAAATTGGGTTGGGGTGGGGGCATCTTGGGGGGGGTTTTTTTTTTTTTCCCCCAAACCAAAAGGGCCCCGGGTTTGGGCAGAGGGGCTTCGGGTTTTTTTTCCCTCCATCCTTTTCCTTAATAAAGGAAGGGGGCTAAAAGGGAGTATTTGGGGAACCCCCCCCCGGTGGGCCCCGGGGGGCCCCCCCACCCTTTGGAACCCCCTTCCCCAGGGGGGGGGGGCCCCTTTTAAAACTTTACTGCATGGGGAGTTTCGAGAGTTACCGTTTCCCTTATTGCACCATCTTTGGGTTATGGGAGGGAACCATAGCACCGGGTAATACCCCGCCATAGGGTTATGGGAGGGAGCCCTAGCACTGGGCAATACCCCACCATATCTGTTTTCTTCTGACTGTATTTGTATGTAATGGAATATTTGTGTCACGCTATTGACAACTGTAAATTATCAGTCTAGCATACCAGATCTCAATTTTTTTTATTTATGTAGTAGATGAAATATAAGACCTACAGGAAATACTTCTGGTTTAGGAGCCATAATCGAAACTCCAAACTATGTGGACATCGTACAAAAGGGCCTCACTGAGACAGATGCCTGGTGTCAAAGCCATGTCCTCAAGCTCAATGCCAAAAAGTGCATTGTTATCCCTTTGATAAAACTCTGTGCCCATGCACTACCACATAGGTGGTAGTCTACTTAACACAGAGTGTGATAAGAGACCTTGGGACACAGGTGGACAGTAGTCTCTCCTTTGATAATCATATCGCCCCAGTAGTCAGAAAATCCTTCTCCTCACAAAAGGTTTCTCATCCAGGAAAAAAGAGGTCATTGTTCCCCTTTACTCTTCACTCATTAGACCCATTATAGAGTACAACGCCCCTTTTGGTATGTACCTCACAAGACATCTACATCAACTAGAAAGGCTGCAGAAATACCTTGCAAAGAGGATTACTGGCTTCAAACAGATGCTCTACGCAGACCATCTCAAACAACTCCAGCTTTACTCCGTCACATATCCCCTACTCAGAGGTGATCTCTGCCCTATACAAAGCTATGTCAAACCCAGAGCTGTTGGACATGCTCCACTGAAAGTAATCCCAATCCTCCGGCTACATGCCCTAGAGACCTAAACCTTGTCACCACAATAAACAGAACATGCTGGAGGATAGATTCTGTCCCAGAGACTTCCCCATACTCTGGAACAAGCTACCTATGTATATCAAACAAAGTTCCTCATTAGCACTGTTCAAGAAAAATCTTGATGATTGAATGAGAGATGGGAATTCACCCCGTGGATCACTTCTGTGGCTCTGCTCGACAGGGCACAGGAAAATATTTTCTTGGGTGGCTAAAGCCAGGGTACCTTTTTGGCTAGGCTTATATAGGCCCTAGGGTCAATAGCCTAGTACCTATGAACCTATTTATCTCTTGCATTCTGTGAAGTATCAATAGAATATTTTAATTTTATTAGCTAGTAACTTTCTGCAGTTTTTAACTTGGATTTTGTTGTGTTTTTAGGTGTGTGTGTATATATATTTATTTATTTTGTAAGTACCTAGTTATAGTTGTTTCTTTGTTTAATAAGATTATGCCTTTAAACACTGTGATTTTCTTCTTTTTCTTGTTTAAGGAATTAAGAAGAGGAAAAAAATCCCTTACTGTAGTCTGTGTAAGAAAATAAGTTACACATTTAATAGAGGAAATTACCTTGCCTATATGTTTGTGCTGGCTCCCATTTGAAATGTGGGCAGTCATAATGCCAGTGTCAGCACACTGAAAAAGTCCAAAATGTAGGAGCAGAGCTCTCTATTTTAGCCACATCCTCCAGACTTTTATATACTAACTGTGAGATTACCATGGCTGAGACAAAAGGGAATATTCTGAAAAATGGCAGTCTTGGATGTAGTATTTGTCTGTTTTTTCAGCCATTCAGTTTCAGCATTTCAAAATTCTCTAAAGCCAGTTCATCAAATTATGCCCATATCATTTAGGATAGGTAAAACTTCGGATATATCCAAAGAGATCATCAAAGTGATAACTGGGTCTTAAGTTAACTCATGGAATGGATGTGTAGTCTGTCCACTGAAAGAATGGCCTAAAAAGACATGTGTGGCCACCCAGTTGTAATCCGATGAAGGTAGAACTGGGCAGATAGCCAGATCCTTAGCTTTGTACTCTTAACCACTTTCAGACCTGAAATATAAATATAAATTACAGTAATATAGTTTCATAGTATAGTATAGTACTAGGCTATCTGCCCTGGGGCATTTGTAAGCCTAGCCATAGTGATGTGGCTTTTGCCACCCCATGAAATGGTACAAAACCTGTACAGAATAAATTTAGAATACTGTGCCTCTGTCTAGTAGTGACACAATGAGGGTCCCCTTATATAATAGAATTAGTTTACTGTGCCCCTGTCTAGCAGTGACACAGATGTGACCCCTGGGGTAAACTTACGATCTCCCATCCACTCATCAAGATTTCTCATGAAAAGAGTCAGTGAGGGGTTCTGCCTATCTGAACTGGCATCCTGTTCCAAAGCATGGGAAGCCTCTGGGTTATGAATCTATCCCTCCAGCATGTCCTATTCATACTTGTGCCGAGGTTTAAGTCTTTAGCTCTCGTGGTCCTGATGGATTTGGATTTTTTGAGGTGGAGCATGTCCATCAGATCCTGATTGCACATGGCCTTGTCACGTCAGGCAAAGATCACCTCTGAGCAGGTGGTATGCTACTGAATAGAGCTGAAGTTTCTTTAGTCTGGCAGAATAAGACATATGTTGGAGACCCTTGATCCTCTTGGTGAGGTACTTTTGTGGTCTCTCCAGCTGTTGCAAATGCCGGTTGAGGTACATACCAAATGGGGCATTGTACTCAATCATGGGTCTCATGAGGGAGGAATATAGGGGTACAATGACATCCTTGGATCTGGATGTGAATCCCTTCATGATGAGGTGTGCAAGGTAGAATGTTTTTCTAACCACTTTGGCAACGTGGGTGTCAAATGAGAGGTCGCTGTCGACTTGGGTCCCTAGGTCTCTGATTACTTTTTCCGTACTCAGTGGGTTGCTGTCTATGTGATAATTTGTGGGTACTTTGTTTTTCCCAACTATGGTGCCTAGTTTGCAGTCATCTTAACTGTCAGCCACAGCCCTCCCATGTTTGCTTTAACATCTGAGAAATAAATGCCGAACAAGAGTGGTCCCAGGACAGATCCCTGTGGGACACCACTTGTGACTGGCTTTGAGTCTGACATTGCTCCAGCGATTTTAACTTTATGGGTTCTGTCCTGTAGCCAGTTTGCAACCCATCTAGTGACATAAGGGTTTACTTTTAAGCTGTTGAGCTTATCTATGATGCCTGAGTGGGGTATTGTGTCGAAGTCCTTAGCCAAGTCCAGGTATGCTGTATGGACTGCTTTGCCCTCAATGGCTCTAGTGACTGTTTCGAAAAAGTCAACCAGGTTTAAAAGGCAGGATCTGCCCTTTACAAAGCCGAACTGGGTGGGGTCAAGTGTCTGTAGGTCCCCTATGTCTCTGTTTATGAGTTCCATAATGATTCTTTCCATAGCTTTGCAGACCAGGCTGGTTAAGCTTATGGGGCGGTAGTTTCCAGGGTCTGTAGAGGCACCCCCCCTTGTGGAGTGGGACCACTGTTGCTGTACGCCAGTGTTCAGGTGCATTATCCCAGTAAGGCTATGGTTAAATAGCATTTTTATGTGTGGGTTTAGCTCCTCTTGGAGTTCACGTAACACGCAACTCATCTAACTTAATTTTTGATGCCTTTTTGGTTATGGAAAAGAGCTAAAAAGCCAATTTAATGATCAGTGAATTCCGTCATGATCCAGAATGAGATCACCCTCACTGATCAGCAGTCCTCTGCTATTCCTGCATATTGTTTTTGTTGGTGCTCCCTTATCTCACAAAGGGGAGAGTTGCATGCCAACTGCATTAGTTGGAATCCTGTGAAAGAATGGGCTTTCCTGCTCCTTGCACAGCCTTCTCAATAGAACAGTTTTCCTGGTACAGCTAATTGTGCTGTCCCCACCAGAGCTGCTCTGCTCTGTCTTAACCGACATCCGTTTGCCACTAATTATAGATACTTGGTCCCTGTCCTAACAACCTGATCATGTTTACCTGCTTACTGCACTTTTTAAACATATAGGGCTAAACAAGTTTGTTTTTTTTTGCCTTAACAATATCTTGGCAAGTTTTATGTTGTTCAGGAGAAGGAACATCATATGTGGCATTTTAAGAAAAAGCTGCTATATTGATGGAAATGACCTCAGTCATGCACATTTTTAGTGCTTGAAGGCTGATGATCTGTCATTGTACTAATGACTGCTTACATGGCAGTGACATCTTCACCCCCATCCTTTTGGTCAATATGCTTTTGTTTAGCGCTTCAGCACAGTTCATCAGAGTACTTGCACTACCCCTTGTATCATTGCGATCTGCAGCATCCTGGATTTAATCTTTTCTGGGTGCCTAGAGTCTTCCTTCTAGTTACCAGCAAATCTGGAATGTCTAGAAGGCCTGATGTCATATTTTAAAGCCACGTCTCATTGTCCAAGCAGGAGGCAGGAAACTTGTGATTTGAAGGGTGAGAGATTGCACCAATAAATTGATATAGTGCCATGTTGATTCACCTGATATCCTTCTCTTTTTTAAAATGTTGTATACTGACTGCTGTAGGTGCCAAATGTATAGGTGATTTTTGCTGCTTTTAAACATACCTGTTGTCCGAGCTGCTGCCTTTGCTGTCCAAAGCCGTAGTAGTTGCATTTATTTCAGTATTAAAATCTAAAGAATTATTGTCACTTTCTTCCACACTACTCTTCAAAAAACATCTTAAAGAACATCTCAAAACACACTGGCTATGTCCCTGCTCTAACCCTGACTAAAAGTCTATTTCCCTATCTCCCACTCCCCTTACCTCTTTGCTCTGTTGTTTTATTACGCCTAGCAATTGCAACTAGAATTCTAACCACTTCCTAGCATTAAAGAGACTTCCTCTCAGCACTGTTTCATGACTTAATTCTCTAAAAGAACTCTCCTCCTATTTTCTATTATAAAATAATGTAATGTAACTTCCTTCTATAATGTATTCTAAGATACTATTGCCTACACTGGAGCTTTTCTCCCCAGGCCTCTACTGAATATGTACTGTATGTTAATATTAGATTGTATGCCTGTAAACATGCCTCTAATTTAAGATAACAATTCTTGGTATTCTTTATCATCTTATTTATGCTATCCAAAGTTTTCTTTTCCAGGTAAGTCTTGCACAATTTTTGTATCGTCTATTCTAAAAGAATCTAATGTAATATCTGTCTATTGCATATTCTGTATGCTATGATACTATTTCCTATGTTGGGGCTTTTCTCCCCAGGCCTCAACTGAAAGTGGACATATATCCAGTTAGACCAGCCTGGTCAACAAATGTAAAATAATTAAATAAATCTCTGCTTTTCTTGCTTTTAAAGCATTTTTAGAATGGTAAAATTTGCCCAATGAGACTACTGCCTCTTGGTACATGATGTCCTGTATAGCTTTGTTTCCAGTCATTTACTTGGCAGTTGCTGTTTTATATGTTGAATTTGTTTATGCCAATAATGAATATGTAGCATTTTTTAAACACCTGCTACATGAAAGTTGTTACACTTGTATCCATCGATCTGTGCTTACGAGTATCATTAGAATTCCCAGTTTGCCTATTGCATGTCTTTGGGAGGTGGGGAGAAGTGAGAGTAATTGGAGAAAACCTATGCAGACACAAGGAGAACAAGCCGACCTTGTGTTAGAAATCGAACTGGAGAACCTCTTATGACTCTGCCACCATGCTGTTTGTGTAATTTAAATCATAAATCTTAATAGGTTTTTAGGAGATAAAAGATGGCGAGGTAAGTGATTATTGTACATTGTGTTTGCAAGGTCACTCACTCCCTTAGGGCTTACATCATGGGTTTCAGTCATATATTTGTGTTTTCTTGCAGTGTAACAGTTGTTTAAAGTGACCATGGAAATCCTGTTAGTGAGATTGCCTAGGTAGCTGCTGGCAATATAGGGTTATTGATTAGTTGTACTTAATGGTGTAGTGCATTTTCTGACTTTTAGATTTTAGTAGGGCATCTTCTGATTTTTGGTGAGCATGGTAAGGGCAGAGTGTCTTTTTTTGCATGTACATTAATGTCTTAAACATTCCTAAGTCTTCCTCTAAATCTTCAAGAGCACCTGAAGTTGACCTAACCATCATTAGTTTACTTCGAACATCTCTTTTTAGGTTCATTGGTACTTCAAGGCTCTTGATCATGAAGATTTTTAGAAGCCTAGCTCTGCATTCCTTGAAGTTTTTAGACCTTGAAATTTGAGTAGAAATCGTCCAAGTAAGAGATGTGCGTTGCTTTATATGGAGAGAACTATTCCAAATAAGTGGTTTTCTCCATAATGCATTATCTGTCTCTCCAACGTGTTCTATTTTATGTTGCACAAGAGCTGTAGGTCTGCAGAGTGGGTGTTTATTCCACCATTGGACTTGCAGATGTGCAGTAGAACAGAGCGGTTAGGGTCTGTTGAGGCAGTGTATACGAGGCAGAGATAACTCCTCAGTAGCCTGTATGATACTGAGAAGAGGGGCAAGACTTTGAGACAGTGTATTTTCTATGATGCAGACCCTTGTATTTCTTGGTGATAGAGCATTGTGGATATTCAGGTTGTGTTTGACAGGTATATACTGATGGGGGCATTATAGTCAATGATTGGCCTAGTAAGTGTCCAGTACAGTGGAATGATCACATCCTTAGAGACCTAGACGCCATACCCATAGTAATAAGCTGCACAATGAAAAAGGACCTTCTTACAGTAGTGTATACATTGTGATTGAAAGACAGTTTGCTATCCACATAGATTCCCAGGTCCTTAACTATTGAATCTTCGGGGGGGGGGTGTTGTCGATGTTACAGCTACAGGGGATATCATGCTTGCTAAGCTGACTAATACATGTCTCTTGGCATTGAGTTTAATTCCGTGGTAATGATATCGGTTATTACCCCTTGGAGGATCTTGGTGTCCTTTGGAGAGTTTATGATGGCATCAAGTATGCAGTTCTTTGCAAACTTGGTCAGCAGCAAACCCTTTGTAGCTTGGACTGCCAAGAAGAAAATGCCACAGAAGAGTGGTTCCAGGACTGGATACTGTAGTGAAACATTAGTGACAGGCCTTTGTGGATGACTGCAAAATGAGTATTGTCAAGTCACTCGACACTCAAGCCCCACAACAAGATCTTAAACTTGTAAACACCTGGTGTACTAACATTGGGTTTAAATTTACCAATGTGACATGACATTTTTAGTATTAAACTGTCCCTCACCCCAGTGTATGACATTGAGTATGTTGTTGGAGAACCTTAGTGCTTGAGTTGAGAATTCCTTCTCCTTTGGTCATCTTGTAACAGCAGTAATCAGGAAGTCTTTCTGCATAGTGCAGCTGATTGACAAGGGAATATCTTCCAGATCCAGAGATATCATTATCCCATTATATTCAGCATTAATTCAAAGAATTATTGAATAGAGTGTACACTTTGAGATGCACTTCACTAGACATATCAAACAACTATTAAGACCCAAGTGCTTTCTAAAGAAGATCTTCACGGCTTAAAATTGTAAGCTGACAGAAAACACTGGAAACATTGTTCCCTTTATTTACTATATTACAGACTCCTGAGGGAAGATATGTGCCTTGCCTTCCACTCCATTAGAGATCCATTGGTCCTACCATGTTTTAGATCATTTAAGGTATTCGTGAGATTTTTAATCTTCAACAGCAGCTAAATAACATCTCCATCTCTGTCTCTCCCTCTCCACCTTGTTAATTATACTGTGCATTCCCCACCTCTGGAATAGGCTCACTGTAAATTGAGCAGTTTCAGACATGCTCTTCCTTCATAAGAGAATTAGATGACTGGATGGATGTTAACAAATTCAACCTTAGTGTGATGTACCTAGGGATAAGAGGCTTAGTATTCGAGTTTGTACTGACAAGGCGTAAGTGGTTGCAGAATTAAGTTGCCTTGTATTTCCTATTATCCTGTAACACATTCTTTCTACAGCTTCCACTGTCACTTTAAGACTACAGTCTGTAAAAGATACACTGGGAGAAATAACATGAAAGTCGGTGCTGCCCTGGATACAAAATAAAGTACTCTGTTAAGTAGATCGGGTCATGCTGACAACTTGCTTGTTGATCGTTGAACCCTTAAATTTTGAACACACTCAAGTTCTATCCGGTTTTCTTTATTTGTCTGTGCCATTCATTTATTCCATACCACCAAGGTCTTGTCTGTGGAAACAGCTTTTGTAGTTTGTGACCTCAGAGTATGCAACCCCTGTTGACAGTAGTACGAACCTTTAGAGTTTCCTACACGGTAAGACTGATTGTGGTTACCCTGGAACAATAACCTAAGATATGAAGAAGTCAATACCTGTAGAAAAGGAATTTTAGTAGTTTGACACTACTACTGGATTAAGGATATCAAGTTACCTTTCATCTGTCCGTCATTCACTGTTTTTCTTTGTTCGTAAACTTTAATGCGACACTTTTACTGTGCGTCGTTTATTTATTAAGCTTTATTTACCAGGTAGGTAGACTGGTACAGGGACTGTTTTCGGTACCGGAGTCATTCAGTAGTGGCAATTTCACATACACAAAACAGCTTATAATATACAGTTTTTACAGCTGTAAGCATAGTAACAAGGCTTGTAAACGTGAACAAACCGAAGAAACAAGTTTACACACATTCTAGAAATTCTTGAAATGTAACAGTTGTGTATGTCCATGGCTTTAGAAGTAGACAGTTGATTCTGTGGGTGTAGGCGTTAATATTCCAGCAAAGAGTAAGAATGACTTACAACTGTAACACATTTCTTCTGTCTTTTGTCGTGTATGCATTTTTACACTTAGTGTTATGTATGGGTTTGATTGATGTGTGAGCATACTTCATCAGATCACTTGCTTTGTTTTGAAATATGACAGACCTCTGAAAGAGAGATTACTGTGCACTGTTTTGCATACATCTTAGCCTGTACTTTGATTCTTCCATCACACAGTAGTATGTGTATATGTTTATAAATAACATATAAATTGCTTGTGTCTGAGCCTTATGACTCTGGTATTGAATGAAAAGGGTCTTTGGACCAGCTTACCTACACAAGTTAGCAAATGAAATTAAATACATTTGCTTATCTAAAATAGTCTGGTAGCTTTGTTTGAAAAGCTGAGTAATGTTTTTTTAAAGGACTTTTGTATCCTGGGGGATGAATTGCCATGCAGATTATTGTAGCCTCTAAACAAATTTTCACTAAGAGACTTATATAATTGATATTGAATGGTGGTGGAACAAATGAGTGTGTCCTCATTTGTAGCTCTGAATAAATAGGTAATGGACCTTGTATGTATTACTACAAGTGAGTACTTCAGATGTTGGTGATGGCTATTGTAGTGATTGAAATTTGTTTTAACTTATTTTCAGTATTCTCCATAGTGTCCAAAAGTAGACATTTTATTTGTCATAATTTGTACTGGTGTTGTGCAAGAAGTTTAGTACAGTTACGAGTAGACGGTAGTAGTAAAGCATGGAGGTGAGCATGTTAATCACTACTCACCTGGCCTGTAAAGTAAGGAAATGGGTGAATTTGTTTACAGTTTTGAGCTGTGTGTTTGTTTACTATGTAGTCAGTATGGAAAGAAAAGGATAGTTGCTGATCAAAGATTAGATTGTGGAATTTTTGCTTGGTAAATGAGGGGCTTGATTGTATTACCATGGGGGGGGGGGTGGAGTTTTAGAGAGTGGGTGTTTGCAGGTTTCCTAAAGTTTCAGAAGTCATAGAGGAGGACTTGCCACAGTTGACCAGAAGCCGATCAGCTACTACTTCCAAAGTAGGGAGAAATTTTCCATTCTTATTTTACATACTGTCTTTGAATGTATCAAATGATTGAGACAAAGATAATGTCTGCATAAATTGTGTAGTTGATGTAAGTGAGGCCTTTAGCCAGGTTAAGGGTATTGACCTGAGAAAGTATTTGGGAACTCCCAGTTTGAAATGTGTCATTCTTTGAGATGCATGTCTGATAGATGAGAGGCAGTTGTATTCTAGTTTACTTCTTCATGTCCTACCTGGGTCAGTATCGAGCAGCTGTCTTTGATTTATTGGTTTGAATGTTGTCATGGTGTCAGTGAAACGTGTATCATTAAGCTGCTGTTTTTCCATGGCTTTGTGTATTTGATTTCTCTGTGTGTAAATAGCTATCATTGTGTTGGGTCCTGGTCTGAAGTCACTTTACCTGCTGTCTAGACAGCCGTAGTTACTGGTAAGAGCTGATTGTGTAGTAACTTATCTAGATTTTAGCATGTGATGAGTGAAATGACTCTAAAGTCTGAGAGTGTGCTTGGTGAGGAGACCAGGTAAGCTTCCTGTGGTATCAAGTTAAAGATGTGGGTTAGTTATTTAAAGGACAACATTGGGATTCTATTAAGTGCTCAATTTATTTCTGTCCTTTTTCTCCCTATTTACTGTCCTCGCTATGATTTGAACAACAATACAGCATTTAAATATTTTAAATGGACTGTTTCTCAACAGCACCTTACTGTACTGTGGTAGTTTCACTTTCAAAAAAACTTTTATCCAGCCTTTGAAAAGCTTGCTGCAGTCTCCAATTCATTGATGTCATCAAGACCAGTGAATACAGGGAAGCTTTCTGATCAGTTCCTGCTCCAAACTGATATCACCATGACCATCTTAAAAACCCATCCATGCTGTGATGTCACAGCTTCCAGTCCTTCCCCTACCCGTACAGAAAGTAAAGGCTAGAATAAGGAAAGAGTACTGCGGTGGTGGTGCTGCGGTAGCGTTGTCTTCTCACAGTAAGACGCTGTCTGGTTCGATTCTCAGCTAGAGCATCTCTACGTGGAGACGTGTGAATGGGCGTACCTTCGTTGAAGGTTGTGCGTCAGGGCTGGTAACTCGGCATGTAAAAATCAACTACCAATCATTAGTGGACCAGAGTTCCGCTGTGGCGACCCCTAACCAGGAAAAGCCGAAAGACGCAACAACATGAGTCAAGTGGTAACCACTCAAATTACCCTTGGCAGTTTGACAGTTAGGGAAGTTAGGAGTGAAGGGAGATGGGAGATGAGTCAAATTAGTACAATTCAGGTTTCACAAAAGACTGCAGTGTGGCTTTTCTAAAAAGAAGCAGCAGTACAAAGCACTTTGAAAGTTTGTTCTGTGGCATTTACACTGTGTTTTTAAGTAGCCATTGAACGGTAAACCTGACTGAAAGACAGCACTGTATGCATGTAAAATCAATGCAGTGACAGGAGTTTTAGGAAGAAAAAGGCCTGCGTGATCTGTTGTGTTTTTTTTTTTTTTTTGTTCTAGAAAAGTACTACATTGTGAGATACCTAGCGGTGAGTAAACAATTAGAATTACTTCAAGATAACAGAACCCATGTGGTCAGACTCAGAAATTGCATATAAAATATTTAAAAAACTGTAAATAGTCCCAGAGTGGTGTTTAAAATGTAGGAAATGTCAAACCATGACGGAATAAGCATGTTTTCTTGAGTCTGTGGATGCTGTTCTCCATAACTTAAGTAGAGTGAATTGAAGCCCTTTTTATGAATTTGGAGTTCAGTCTCTGTAGGCTTTTACAGTATCCAGCTTTTGCAGAGATTTCATACCTTTCTGGCAGTAACAGTTATGGCTCTACAGTTGAAACTGGGGTTATTTTAGGGTTGAAGTGGTTTGAGCTAGGGGTTGGCTGAGGTTAAACTCTTACATAGTGTGGAAAATCAGGAGCCATTTCAAAATATGAAGGGTATGATATTTGTAGGTGAAATATATATATATATATATATATATATATATATATATATATATATATATATATATATATATATATATATATATATATATATATTTTTTTTAAATGCGCATAAGCTATGTCTCCATGTTGATTGAAATTGTAGTCCGCATGCCCGTACACTCTTGAGCACGCCCTTCCTCTCTGTTCCTGTCTGTCTCACTTGCACCCTTGCTCTTGCTCGCACCCTTTCTCTCTCTCTCTCTCACTCGTGCCCTTGCTTGTGTGCTTTGTCGCACTCGCACCCTTGCTCACGCTCTCCTGTCTCGAGTGCACACACACACTCTGTTTTGCTCACACACACTCACATTCTCTCTCTCTTGCTTGCGATCTGTCTCGCTCTCGCTTGCGTCCTTGTGAGCGCTCTCTTGCTTGCGCACTTGCACGTGCTCTGTCTCGCTCGCAACCTCGCGCTCCCTCTGTGTGTGTCGCACCCTCACTACACTAAAATTAAAATAAAACAAAGACCTCAACATCCGAAGATTTATTGCGGAATAGTAGAAGCAGCAATAATAGCAAAGCTTTCGAATAGAAACTCTTTTTTCCCCAATGCATTTTGGTTTTATTTTTGTGTTTTTTACTCTTGGAACACTTTGGCATCCAGGAGACCTTCTTGTTTTGATCAGTCTCCTTCACACCAGTCCTCCATCTCTCTTGTCTCAGTCGCACCTGTTTTTCTCTCTGTCTGTCTTGCGCACGCCCTTTCTGTCTCTCTATCCGTGCTCACTCACTGTCTTGCTGTCGGTCATTCACTCTGTCTCACTCACTAATTTTTTCTCTGTCTCACACATTTTCACTGCCTATGTACCTTCTCTCTTTCTCTCTTGCTTATTCGCTCATACATACTCACTCTCTCTCCCTCATTCACTCTTTTTTTTTTTTTTTTTTTTTCCCCTCTCTCTCTGTCGCTCATTTAGTCCCTCTGTCTCTCGTTGTCATTCACTATTGCTCATTCTCTTTCATTCACTCTTGCTTGCTTGTACTCCCACTCGCTCACTCTGTCGCTAGTCCATATGCAGACTCTCTCTCTGCCTCTCTAGCTCATACTTGCATGCACTCTCCCACCATCACACACACTCTTGCTCACTTACTGTCCTCTGTCACTTGCACCAACTTTTTTTCTTGCACTTGCAGTCTCTCTCAAGCTCGTACTCTCTTGTTCATACACTTGCTCGCACTCTCGTTCACTCATACTTTGTCTTGCACTCTTGCTCACTCACTCACTCATACTGTCTCTCTTGTTCATTCTCTCGCATGCTTATATTCTTGTTCATACACTGTCTCTCACTTACACTCTTGCTCGCTCACTGACTCTCTCTCACTAATGCTTGCTGAGTCCATCTGTCTTGCATTCTAAAAATCATACTCTGTCTCTCTCTTGCACTGTATGGCTTGCTCACTCATACTGTCTCTGTCGCTCACTCACTCATAGTCTCTGTTGCTCGCTTGTAGTCTGTTCACTCATACTCACTCTCTTGTACTCTTGCTTGCTCACTCATTCATGCTGTCTCTCTTGTGTGCTCTTGCTTGCTCACAGGTACTTACTCATTCTCTCGCTCACTCATACTCTTTTATTCTCACTCTCTCTTGCTCCCTCCTCCTCCCTCTCACTGTCTTGCTCACTCATACTCATTCTCTCTTACTCCATTTCTCATTTTCACTGTTTCGCTCATACTTGATCTTATTCTCTCTCTCGCTCACTCATAATCTTGCTTACTCATACTCTTGTTCTCATTTTCTCACTCGCTCACTGTTTTCTCACACTGTCTTACTTGTACTCACGGTCTCTCGTCACTCTCTGTGTGTCTCGCTTACTCGTACCCACTTTTGCTCACTAGTACTCATGTTCTCACTCGTATTCCTACTCTTGTTCTGTCTCGCTCTTTTTCTCTTGATCTCTCCCTCATACTCTCTCTCTCCACTTGTACTCTCACTCTTGCCCGCTGTACTCGTACTCGCTCTTGCCCGCTGTACTCGTACTCACTCTTGCCCGCTGTACTCGTGCTCACTCTTGCCCGCTGTACTCGTGCTCACTCTTGCCCGCTGTACTCGTGCTCACTCTTGCCCGCTGTACTCGTGGCTTTCTTGCCCTGTTTCGTGCTCGCGCTCTTGCCGCTGTACTTGCTTGCCTCTGCTCGTGCTCTTGCCCGCTCTGCTCTGCTCGTGCTCTTGCCCGCTCTGCTCTGCTCGTGCTCTTGCCCGCTCTGCTCGCGCTCTTGCCCGCTCTGCTCGCGCTCTTGCCCGCTCTGCTCTGCTCGCGCTCTTGCCCGCTCTGCTCTGCTCGCGCTCTTGCCCGCTCTGCTCTGCTCGCGCTCTTGCCCGCTCTGCTCGCGCTCTTGCCCGCTCTGCTAGCACTCGCGCTCTTGCCTGCTCTGCTCGTGCTCTTGCCCGCTCTGCCCACGCTCTTGCCCACCCTCACGCTCTTGCCCACTCTGCCCACCCTCACGCTCTTGCCCGCTCTGCCCGCACTCACTCTTTCTGTCTCTTGCTCCACTCGGTCTCACGTTCTGTCTTTCTGTTGCACTCGCTCTTGCTCACTTGCCTCGTACTCGCTCTTGCTCACTTGACTCGTAATCACACACACGCATTCTCTCTCTCACTCTCTCTCTCACACACACATACTTTCTCTCTGTCACTCGTACTCTGTCTGTGAGGCAAACACCTTAACCATTATATCAACCCGTTTCACGTCGTGCTTGCTAATGCTCTCACGCTCACTCAGTTTTGCTCATGCTCACTGTTTGTTGCTCGAGTATCATGTTTCAACCATAGTTAAGAAATCCTTCTGTCTGGCCTATTTAATTTCCAGGAGAATATTTTCAAGGTCCAAAGAAGTCCTATTATCACTGTACTTTTCCCATATTGGACCCTTCATTGAATACATTGCCCCCTTTTGTATGTACAAATCCAGGCATATTTCTCAGTTGGAAAGATTCCAAAAATTTTTAACAGGGAAAAGTTTTACTCCATAGCCTAATGGTTGCTTTAGCATTACCTATGTCTTCCTTTGAAAGGTACTTGATGCTTTGCCATCAGGTTTCGCCAGATGGTATGAAAGCAAAACTTCTGGATGCTCCCTTATATAAACCAGATAATTTTTTGGTACTGCTGTGGTTGACCTTTTCAAGACCATACATGATCAAGGTAAGGTAATGAAAGATTTGAAACAGATTTTATTTCTGTCGCCTATCTCAATTTCAGAGGAACTATCCCAGTAAGACTGCTTTTTTGCATAGACTGCCTAGACAATCTTCCAAAGGTAAAATGTCTCCCAGGTGTGTTTTACTGATAAGCCTACTGATAAGCCTACTGAAATACCCAGGCCACAGCTGCAGTTTTGTCTGGGAAAGACTGCTTCTATCTGAATGTCAGCCCTCCCTTCTTCTCAGCCAGGTTCCCTTGTCCCTAAGGCTCTCTTTCTCTCCCAGTTTGGCAGGTGATTATCGCAGACTTCAGGGTCCTCTCTATTATTCAACATGGTTACTTTATGACCTGGAAAACCCTTCTGTCTCTCTTTAGTGTTCCCCAACCCTCTGCAGAACAGCTTCTTCATTTTCCAGGAGTTTTGCAGGCCCTGTTGGACCAGGGTACCATTCAACCAGTTCTGCAGACAGAGAAGTGTTTGGACCTTTATTCCAGGATATTTCTGGTCCCCAGAAAGGAGGGGTCTTGGAGTCTTGTCCTATATCTTTCTTTTCTGAACACCTTTTGTCATAGTGCCTTCTTTTCAAATATTCTCTCTTCAGGCTATGTTTCCTCTGTTGCTCCCCAAGGCCTTTTTGGTTTCCCTGGATCTGAAGGGCACTTAATTTCACACCCCACACCCTATCCACCCTCTTACAGGAAATATTTGTGTTTTTTTTTTTTGTGTGTTCCCCTCATTTTCATTTCTCTTCTTGCCATGTGGGCTTTCGACAGCCCCAAGGGTGTTCACCAAATGTTTTGCCGTTGTAGTTGCCTTTTGCAATCTTCAGAGCATTCGAATATTTCCTTGTTTAGATTACCTCTTGCTTTCAGGTTCCATCCATTCCAAGCTGGCACAGAATCTTCATTTTACCCAGTTTCTGCTGTACAGCCTGGGGTTCACTGTCAACCAAGTCCACTTTAATTCCATCTCTGGACCATATTTTCTTGGGTTGTTCCAGTGCCGGCATGTCTTCCTGCCTCCAAGGATTTCTGCTTCAGAAATGTATTTCCTATTCCTGCTTCTCCTGTTCCCTCTTCTAGCCAAATAGTGGGAAATGAAACCTAGAGCACTAAGAAACTACTGGTCCAGGCCTCATATGATGAAGTTTCAGTCGTACCTAAAGTCGGTCCAGCTTCAGTTGCACCCTCTAGATCATTTTATTCCTCTGCACCTTTGTTTGAAATTGGAATTTCACTGATGGATTCAGCAGCTGTCTCTAAATTCAGGTGTCCCTTTCCACACTCCAGCTGTTTCAGGAACTCTTCACATAAGCATCAGAGCTGGGATGCGGAACCACTTCAGGCACCCCGAAGGTACAGAGCCTTTGGTCCCCTAAGCAGAGGATGGATCACATCAAGGAAATGTGAGCTCTCATTCTGGGCCTTCAAGCTTTCCATGTGGTCTGGGTCCTGGGTCCCATGAAGGTTTTTATGGACAACACCACAGTTGTGTGGTACTTCAGAAAACAAGGGGGCACGATGTCCTACCTTCTTTGCAGACTATACTTTCAAGCATGGGAAATGGCTGATCTGCAGGTCATATTACAGACCAACTGTATACCCTCAGAGGTCAGTCTTATGGCAGATTCTCTCAGCAGGTCCAGGACACAGCCTCGCAAATGGATGCTTCACAGGGATGTGTTACTAGACATAGTTCATTGGTGGGGTATTCCTCATGTAGATCTTTTTGCCTCCCTTTTGAACAGGCAACTCCCTCAATTCCGAGTCCCAAGTCCTTTGGCTTGGAAGGTGGACACCATGTCTTTTCCTCAAAAAAATTGTTCCTGTATGCTCCTCTTCCTCATCTTCCCAATATTCCTTCACAAAATTGAGAAGGACAATTTAAAAATCTTGTTGGTGACTCCCATTTGGCTCAGACAGCACTGGCTCCCCCTCTTATTCTGTCTGGCCATGGGCAGTCGTAGGTTATCTCACTGCATGGATTTTATCACACAGAACAAAGGCACCCTCCGTCAACCTCACCTATCTACTTTTTAACTGACACGTTGGATGATAGGGTTTTGATTTCCTTCTGACACCAGTTTTCTAAGGATGTGCTTAGGGTCCTGCAGGAGGCCAGGAAACTCAGTACCAGAAAATTGGATATGTCCAAATTGAAGAGATTTTCAGTTTGGTGTTTTAGACATCCCCAGGACCCTTTTTCAGTGAGGGTCCCCTTGGTTCTTTCATTCCTGTGTGAACTACTCCATGCCGGCTTGGCATATTCTTCATTGAAAGCCCACTTGTCAGCCGTTTGTGCTTGTCTGCCACTTACTCCTCCTTTTGGCCTCTAAGATTGAGGTCATGCAGTTTCTTAAAGGTGTCCTTCATAATCAACCCCCAAGATGGTTGCTTTAACTTTTGCCATAGGGGAATCTGAACTACAGGACTTTAATGGCTCTCTCTCCTCTCTTGGTTTTTCATATATGTAGGGTGTCTGTCCTTATGACTCGTTGTTCTGTACCCAAGGTGGTTAATGAGCTATTCCTTGATCTAAGCCCTAACTTTGAAAGGACTTCTGTCTATACACACTGAGCAGAGTGGAGGAGGGGTGTTGACTACAACTCTGATCTCAGATATATAAGTATTTTGTTTTTTTGCTTATTTATTCTGATTATTGTTTCTAGCAATTTATATGTAGCACTTTTTATTGTCTGCTGCATAGTTTTTACTGCACTTTATTGCTATCTGCAGCATAGTTTTTACTGCATGTTATTGCTATTAACTAATCTGTACGGGTAACTGACTTGTTTGCAGTTAAAAGCATTCTGTAGAGTCTGTTTGGGTTTACTATCGAAATTGCGATCGCCCATCGTCGAAACCACTAACGCGAACTCCGAACAGCGACTGTTGGGATGTCGAAGACTGATATTACGAAATGCAAAATCTTGTCCCCCGTTGGACCCATGGTAGCACTTGTTTTGTGGTGTAGCGGTCGGAAATGTCGACGTTCAGTGTTTTAGCTCGATATCTTGAGGACTTGGCATTACAGCTTTCGTATAAAGGAGTCGACAGTGTGTACATTCGATGATGGGCGATCGCAATTTCGATAGTAAACCGTCTCTTTGTTCCTTTATCTGTTTTAAAAACTTTCATTTTGTGGCTTTCTGTAGTGTTTACTGTCCTAAAGAGTGTAGGCTAATAGCTTTAGTATATACTTGGTGGCTTTGGAGTTGCCCGCCCCTACTGTAAATTTGATCTGGGACACTCCCCCCAGTCTAGTGTCATTAGCTCATTCTACCTAATACAGAGAGAACATCTGAGAAGGCCTTCTGTTCCTCCTTTCTCCCTTTCAAAAAAAAAAAAACAAAATTGCCTGAATCTCCTTGTGTTCTGACTGTGCTTCTCAGACATTTTGAAAATAGAGTATATTTTAGAGCATTTATTTTAACTGTATTTGCCTTATTATTGCTACAACTAAAGTGCTGTAGGTTGCACTGCATCTGAATTGTTTGTGTGTTTTAGCTGCTTTTCTGTATATATAGACTTCTCTGTATATTTAGACTTGCTACTTATTCTGCTGTATTACTGCCTCTTAAATCGTTTTTCAGTTGTGCACTTGCCTTGCTTCATTTAAAAAGTTTTAAATTGCTAATTTTGTAGAGTTTTAATTGCATTTACTGTTTAACACACGTGTGTGTGTGTGTGTGTGTGTGTGTGTGTGTGTGTGTGTGTGTGTGTGTGTGGTTCTAGCCTTTTCTGTGTTTATTTACTGTATTATTGCATTGTTTAGTCTGTTTTTAACAAAAAAAAAAAATACTAACTTGTTTGCCCGTTTCCCACCTTTCCTAGCCAGTCCAGATCCCAGGCTTTGCTTGTCTCAGGACTTTATTTTCTGTGTTCAGAGCTATCCCGACCTTGCTATGGTAGAGGGAAGTCCTGCTTACCAGTGAGCAAGGAGAAAATTACAGTCAGTTGCTCGGTGCCAGACTGGGCATATATAACGCATGCACTCAAGCACTCCTACACAACAACAACGCCATTCCTTATGATGTCCATGCTGGGAGTGATGACTTGAGATGTACCTCCCTGACCAGTATGTGAAAGAGACATGGAAGAGCTCTCAGATCATGTGGCCCAGACACCCATGACCTCACCTGGAGTAGCAACCTGCCTTCGCCTCCAATGATGGTACAGTATATGACAAAATGATTGAAATCATTGACGGGGCTGGGTTGCTTCGTCATTCATCTGTGGGATCCAGTATATGTCTGCCTGGGAAGACAAACCACTATGCTTAGCCAGAGATGGTCTGAGATGGTCTGCACTGTCACCCAGGTTACTGACTGACTGATCAGCTCTTGCCACCCTGTGCCTTTTTTTTTAGCAAGGCTAAAGCCAAAAATCACCACTATAACCATACATTGCATTCAAAATCTGGATGATGATGCTACTCGATGTTGTAGTCTAAACTCAATGCACTCTCTCGAGGCACTCCTAAAAATGGAGAACATCGATATCTGTGCAGTAACGGAGAACATCGATATCTGTGCAGTAACTGAGACCTGGTTCAAGGCTGCAGAGAGCACCCCTGAAATACCAGGCTACAACACTTGGCCACAAAACCAAGACCGAAACACTAAAGGTGGAGGAGTGTCCATATTCACCAAGGATATTCACACCTCCAGGCTAGTTGACCAACACAATGCATCTGAAATTCTCCAGGTGCAAATAACACTAGGTAAGGCTGCACTCCAAATTGTAGCTTGCTACAGATCCCCCACCATGCCTCAAGATTCTCACTACACCTTTCTAAACATACTGGAAAATATTAAGATACAACCAAACACCCTAATACTGGGTGATTTAGACTACCCTGCCATTAACTGGGAAAACTACTCGGGTACCAACTACTTTTCCCAACGGTTCTTGGAATTCATAAATTCCAATGCCCTGGATCAACTAATCCATTGTCCCTCCAGGGGCTCCAATATCCTAGACCTGGTCATTACCAACATGGGAGATAGATGCTCCACACCAGTGGTCACCTCCTCATTGGTCAGGTCTGACCATAAGCAAATCACCCTTGACATCCACGTCCCACCCCTACCCCCCAGTGAGGAAACCACCTTAGAAAACTTCTCCAAAGCCAACTTCATGCTACTGAAGTCAGAAGTGACCAACTTCACGACACCCATGCAGACGGGATCTGAAAGTTCGACTGCAGAATCCTACACTAAGGCACTGTACGAACATATCCACTCGTGCATGAATCGTGCCACCCCAAATAGAACCAAGATGCTCTCCTCCAAAAAAAATCTGGTGGTCCCCTGCTATAAACAAACTATACAACAGAAGGAAGAAACTGTTGCAGAAAAGAGGAAAATCCCAGGATGCAAAAAAACTCCTTCACCAGCCTCAGTAAGAAGCCGAGATCCCTCAAAATCTTAAAGCTCGTTACGAAAATAAAATTGCCAAAGATTCCAAAGACAACCACATGGCACTCTATAGTTATGTCAAGAATCTAAATGGCAATGCTCAGATCTGCTCTGAGCTACAACAGAATGGCATTAAATATACTGATCCCAAGGATATTGCCAATATTCTGGCAGATCGATTTAGTGCCAACTTCAACCCCCCCCCTTTCAACACCAAAGGATTCCAAATTACAGTAATCATGGCCACAACAGGTAGAAACCGCACACTCCAAAGCTAAGAATACAGCATCCATGGGACCAAAGGACATCCCAGGCTGTGTACTACATGAACTACAAAATGAACTGGCACCTCACCTAAGTGTCATGTTTAATCATAGCTTCACCTCAGGCTTCGTGCCCACTGAGTGGCGCACAACTACAGTTATCCCACTCCAGAAGGGGGATCCACTTTGGATCCTGGGAACTACCGTCCCATCAGTCTGACAAGCCTGATCTGCAAGGGCATGGAACACATTATGGAATTTATAAACAAAGACATTGGCAACCTTCAAACACTGGACCCCACCCAGTTTGGGTTTGTGAAAGGCCGATCTTGTCTCCTGAAACTGATTGACTTCTTTGAGTTAGTCTCCAGAGCTGTGGACGAGGGTAAGGCGGTCCACACAGCCTATCTGGACCTCACCAAGGCCTTCAACACCATTCCCCACTCTGGAATCCTAGATAAACTTATTAAGCTGGGCATAAATCCATACATCACTCGATGGGTTGCCAACTGGCTTATTGACAGAACCCAGACTGTAAAAGTAGCCAACTCCAAATCCAGCTCCAGACAAGTGACAAGTGGAGTACCTCAGGGTTCAGTCCTGGGACCACTCTTGCTTGGCATCTACTTCTCTGAAGTACAGGCCAACACTAAGGGACTCTGCAGTCATCTGCAAAATGTGTTAGCCAAACTGGGAGCCATTATTGAATCCCCAAATGATGTGGATATTCTACAAAAGGGCCTTACAGAAACAGATGCTGGGTGCCAGAGCCATGGGCTCAAGCTTAATGCCAAGAAGTGTATAGTTATCCCCTCTGGAAAAAAACGTACCCATGAATTACCACAAAGGTGGCAGTACACTAAACATCGAAAGTGTGATGAGAGACTTGGGGACACAGGTGGACAGTGGTCTCACTTTCGATAACCACATCACATCACCACAACAGTCAGGAAATCCTATGTGGCACACCTCATCACTAAGGGCTTTTCATCCATTATAGAGTATAATGCCCCGTTTGGTATGTACCTCACAATACATCTGTAACAGCTGGAAAGGCCACAGAAATACCTCACTAAAGAATCACAGGCCTAAAGCAGATGCCATATGCTGACAGTCTTTTAAAAAAAAAAAAAAACCTCCAGCTGTACTCTGGCATATCATCTACTCAAGAGGCGATCTCTGCTTAACATACTAGGCCATGTCAAACCCTGTGCTGTTGGACATGCTCCACTTAAAGAAATCCCAATCCCTCAGAGCCACATGCTCCAGGGATCTAAACCTTGTCATCACAATGAACAAAACATGCTGGAGGGATAGGTTCCTGACCCAGAGACTCCCCATACTCTGGAATAGACTTCCCATACATGTCAAGCAGAGCGCCTCCTTGGCCCTCTTCAAAAGGAACCTTGATTGGATGGAAGATAGGAAATTCACCCCAGGGATCATGTCAGTCGCCCTGCTAGACAGGGGTCCGGAGAAGTAAATATTGTGGGAAGAAATATCCAGGGAATTGTTATGGCCAGGCTTGTATAGGCCCCAGGGTCGATAGCCTAGTACCAGCCTATGAACCTATCCAGCATCCTTTTTTCCACTCAACAGTCTGCTAGTGAGAAGGTTCTGCATATTTTGGATTTGCATAGACAGCTCCGATATTTAGACAAAACAAAGGCCGTTTGTAAATCTGAGTTTGTTTCTTTTCATACCAGGACATTGGTTTTGGCAGTTTGTAAGCAACCCATCTCCAATTTCCAAGATTATTTCTTTTTATTGTTCTTTTCATAGTAAACAATTGTATGCTTCATGAGGGCTTATTCTGTTAGAGCAGTAGCCTCTACAGGAGTTTTCTTCAAAGGGTTGGATACCAACTCCGTCCCTGAAAGCTGCTACTGGATCTTCCTACTGGATCTTTGCTTCACACTTTACAAAACCTTATAAATTGGATGTCATTTCCTTTGTCCGAGCAGGTTTTCCCAGGACTATCCTGCATGTGTTTTTGGTGGGCTGTTAGTTGCTTTCCAACTCCCTGCCTTCACTGTAGCTTTAGTACTCTCCTAAAGGTGATGAATATTGCAACAGTGATATGGGAGGACGTAGTACAGTTGTGTAAAATCTTACAAAAGTAGATGTCCTTTTCACACAGTATTCACTCCCTCTCTCCATGGGTGGTGGTTTTAGTCTGGCCAAGAAGTTCCTCTCTGCTTTCTATATTTCTTTTTTGTGGATGGACATGTCCCCCTTTCCACTCAGGGAACATCATAGGGAGTGTACATACATCACCTTTATGGCATGCCTTTGCATGGGGAGCGTACGTCTGATGTATGACACTACCTAGATAATTAAGGCTTTGGTATGCCAGCTGAATTTCTTGTCAGGAGATCCCAGAGGTGATGAATACTGCAACAGTGAAAAGAAAGACCTTGCCTGTTCTAATAAGATTTTATACAACTGTACTTTCTGCTCCCAGATTTCTCCATCTGTTCATAAAGTCAACCTAGTCGTGCACTATTTGATTGCTATAGCTTTGCAAATTATCTGATAGGTCTTTGCAATTGCTAGGATTGTTTTAACGCATTTTATCATTCCTAACTTTTCACAAGCTGGGTGACCAAAACATTAGGTTAATTAACTTTATGGTATGAAATGGGATGTTGTAAGTTTTGTTTTTACATTCACATAGTGCCACCTAGTGACGAGAATGTATTAATTTTTTTGGAGTGCTCTTCAGAGCCTTATAGTTTCAGTGCTTTAAAAATAACTGCAGAAAAATACAGTACTCCCCATATCTTAACATTTTTGCCTATTCATTTTCAGAATTTATTTCAAATGGTACACTTTTGTAAACAATATGGTGAGTTTCTCTTAATCCAGTTGTGCCATAAAATTATATATGCCATCTCCTTGTTCATTGTTGGTGTTTGTGGAATGCATGAGTTTCTCTTAATCCAGTTGTGCCATAAAATTATATATGCCATCTCCTTGTTCATTGTTGGTGTTTGTGGAATGCATGATGGGTTTGATTCACTCAATGGTAGGGTCAGTCTCTCAGTAACTTGATTAGTTTTCTTAAAATTATAGGAGTTGATGAGTCTTACTTTAACCTTATTGTTACTTGTAGATTTCTAGTTGGAATGTCTGTTTATTTGCTCCCATCTAA
The DNA here is from genome assembly GCF_019279795.1 of Protopterus annectens. NCBI lineage: Eukaryota > Metazoa > Chordata > Ceratodontiformes > Protopteridae > Protopterus > Protopterus annectens. Next base: position 273,901,125 of record NC_056737.1, read on the forward strand.
GAAATGCAGTGGAGGTGGAAAGAGTTTGTTCAGTGTCCTAACCCCTTTTGATGAGAAGAAAAGCAGGACTAGGTCCCACATATTCCCTTCTAAATGGGGAGACACTGAATCCCTTGGATCAGTGCCATGATCTAAGCCAACCTCTGAAGCCAGTGTGTTTTTTGGCGTGTGTTTAGATGCCATCCTTATGTTCAGGAAAGATCTCATCTCATTAACTGCAGAGGATTTATCAGGGCATCTACAAAACCCAGCCATATCTTCTCTATCACAAGGAGAGAGCAGAAATGTTTAGTATCATTGTTTTTGACCGATATCTTTACAAAGTCCAGAATAATTGCAAGAGCCCTGGATGTACTACCTCACACTGTTGATCATCAGCCCCTCCTGGTCAATTGACCAATTCATTCCCCCCACCACCAGAGCAAGGATCAGCTGGGAGAGTCCATCATTCAGACAGCCATCATAGGTGATGTGACTTTTTCCTTTTGTGATGCCCTATCCTCTGCATGCACCTGTCTAAGCACCAAGGAGGGAGTGTGCAACTGGCTGCTGCAAAGGATGTCCTCTCCCTTCACAAGGGGTGTTTTCTCTCAAGTAGGCCCATGCCTTTCTGCTCAAGTAATGGTCTCCTTGGCCTCTCTTAGGGAAGTTGCACTATCCACTGTACCCCCAAGTACATATATTCCTCCCACCCAAGATTGGTGAAAAGTTCATTTCCTTTCACGTCTTCTTTGTTAGGGCATGTAATTGAATCTCGGTCACGTGAGTCACAGGACATTTCATGTGCCATGGAGTTTGGCTACAACCTTGGATATACTTAATGACTTTGGTGATCTCTTGGTCCCTGCTCCAGAGATGCAGGAGTAAGGAGATTGTGACTCTCTTCTCACACAATTTTGTGAGTGGAGACATATAACTAGAAGAATTAATAAGGTATGTTTTATACTAACACTTTTAATTTGCAAAACTTTTTCTTGCCCTATTCTTAAGTTTGTAAAATAGTAACTAAATTACTAGTACCCATTACTTGCATGCAATTGAAAGGACCATTTTGTAATTTCACATCTTCATAAAAAAAAGTACCTAAATTTAAGTTTTAGTAAGTCAAAAAATGTTAACGCTCCATCTTGAATAATCTTGTGAGCTAATCCATGGGCTATGAAGTATAAATGAACAAAATATAAAATAAAAATTATTTTAAGAGAGTCTGCACACCCGTCTTACTTGTCCCTCCATATAGGAGCTTTGCTGCCACATTCCCCTTAGTAAATGTAGTAACTTTGATGTTCTTTTACTGAGGAGTAAGTGGGCGATTGGTTTTGCTTCAGTGTGAGATAAAGGGGCCTCACCCCTGTTTTGAAAAGAGCAAATATAGGAGCAATATTTAAATTGTATCTTTTTTCCAGTTGTTGTTGTGTCTTTCGGCTTTTCCTGGTTAGGGGTCGCCACAGCGGAACTCCTGTCCGCTAATGATTGGCAGTAGATTTTTATGTGCCGCGTTGCTGACGCACAGCCTTCAACGAAGGTACGCCCATTCACTATTGAAATAGTTGTAATATCTGTAATTTCCATTTCATTTGTAGACTTGCATGAATACAAATGCAGTTTTCTGTGCCATACCTAAATTAATCCTAGCTTGTCCAGCCACTTTTCATATGCCTTTTTTTCTGTCCCTTTCACCATCCTGAACAACCATCCTCAGCACCTGTTATAACAGTTTGTTCCCTTTCATTATTTGTTCTCTAGAAATTGATGCCATATTCCAACCATGCATTTACCAGCAATCCATAAGAGTGGCAGTACTACTTGCATTTAGAGTCTGTTCCTTTTTTTTTCTTCTGCCCCTGGTGATTCATTCCAGTTGTGACTATTATTCCTAAGTATTTCCATGCATATTTTATGCTATACTTCTCTCAAATCTGCACAGTATACCTGGTTTGTTACTGCCTTGGTGCAGGACCTTTCATTTCTTAACGCTGAATTTCAGTAGCAAGGACAGCAATGATACATTTGTGTTTGACACTCAAGACATTTGATCTCTGTAGTGTGAGTAGATATTAACCTTCAGCTCTTACACGCACCATACATCACACAAATTCTCCCCACACAATGTAGGGAATACACATGACGTACAGACGCAAACACTCAGAACTTCTTTGCCAGCGAGTACTTGTATTAATTGCAAGAGGCACTCCAGTACTGAGAGAAGCGGATAAAAAAGATAATGTTAAATTTTGTAGCAGTAGGTGGATTGGACCCTCTAAATTGGCCCTAGGTGTGAGTCTGTACCTCGTGTGTGTGCCTTCTGTGGAAGGTTGGGCGCCGGGCTGGCAACTCGACACTGTAAAACTCCACTGCCAATCATGAGCGGGCAGGTGATCCACTGTGGCGACCCCTAACCGGGAAAAGCCGAAAGAAGTGTGAGTAGCTATTTTTATATTGCCATTTCTTCAAAATCCAGTTGTGTGAGCTGGTGAAATGCATGGGGAAGTTTCCCCTGCAAAATTGGGTTTTCATATTTTTTCAGTGTTTCACTTTTAACACTTCATGTATTGCTAGCACATTAATGTTAGCTTTTTGAGTGTCGGATATTGGAGTTTTAGTTATGCAGCCTAAATTTCTTCTGTTGCTTATTACTTCTGATAGCTGCAAAGTCCTTTGGGTATAACATTGCATAGGCACATGTATCATAATAAATTGAAATTCGTTTTTTCATGTTCTTTGTTTTGCATTAATTTTATGTGCATTATTAGGTTCTGGTTGAAAATGTGTCCTTTTTTGGATCAGCTGACATGCATGCATTTATAGTCACTTAGCACACAACAGACAGAATGACTTCATTAAAGGCTTGTTTACTTTTTCCTTTCCACAGTATGCCTGGACTCAGCTGTAGATTTTATCAACACAAATTTCCAGAGGTGGAGGATGTTGTGATGGTGAATGTACGCTCCATTGCAGAAATGGGTGCCTATGTCAGCCTTCTAGAATACAACAATATCGAGGGCATGATCCTACTAAGTGAGCTCTCCAGGAGGCGTATTAGATCCATCAACAAGCTTATTCGTATTGGTAGGAATGAATGTGTTGTGGTGATCAGAGTTGACAAAGAGAAAGGTAAGGGTGTACTAAAATGGAGGTAGTACTCGAAAAGGGTGATATCCTTGACCTTCCTATTTTCTGTTGAAGTACTGCAGCTTCAAGGTGGGCAATGAAATTCTGGAATTAGCTGATGAAAGATGTTGTTTGTGTTGTGTGTAGGTTAGCAGTAAGCATGTCAGTGCTGCATTTTGTTGGGGATTTTTCCATTTCTCTAAATGCTGTTACAGGCTAGGGCAGTCCAGTGGTAAAACTGTTAAGAATCAAGTGCTGTGAAGCAGCAACTCTTCAGATCAGTTCTCAGCTGGGTCACGTGCTGTTTAGAGTCCACTTTTTCTTCCTTTGTTTGTGTGGGTTTTGCTGGGTGCTTTCTTTTTTTCCAGCATCCTATGGAGTGTTAGTTTATTTTCCAAATTGCCAATAGGTGTATGCAGTTGTGCATTCTTCAGTGGGCTGGTACTCTGTGTAGTATGAGATTGGTGTACTTACACTGCTTGAGTGCCAGGATTGGCTTTTGCTCCTCTTGTTTGGTTCATTGAGCTACTGAAACAAGGATGAATGTTGCAAATTGAGATAAGTAACCCTAATTCAACAGAGCTGCGTAAGTCCACCAATAACTGTCATTTTGCCAAGTGTTCTGTTGAATGTACAGGGAGCCTACAACTTGAATCATAAATGTGTTTTACGTTGCTTTTCAGCCGTGGGTTACTGGATTGTTCATGGTGAATTTTATTAACCAGTTGTGAAATTCGTATTTTCTTTAAGTACGTTGTTGTGAAATGACATCTCTACCATTTACTAGTAAGGGTATAACTAGCTAAATGCTGGTTTCTTTTTTCATCTGTAAAATGAGTCTCATGAGCTTGGTGGTTAGCCAGATTGGCTTACTGTGATAAATAGGTAAGTAAAGTAATTTAAAAAAGGTATTTTTATCTCCGGCTATTGCTGTTATCCACAGAGCTATAAATTATGGCTGCAGGTGAACATGCTTGATGAGTTATTTTAGAAAGCAGGTGGATGTTAAAATAAGGACCCGTTCCTGGGGATTTGAGGACCCCCCCCTCCCCCTCCAAAAAAAAGAGGAGGGAGAGAAAAAAGTTGGGCTCATTTCTGAGGGCTTTTTCCCTTTCTCAGACTCTAAAGTTTTGACATCTGGACATGCTCACAACTTCATTGTATTGCTATTAAAGCATTCATTTCCAGCTAGCCCTGTAACCCTCATTGCCTCAAGTGTCTAAAATTCCGATCTTTGGAACTCTTCTAAAAAATGATTGCATAAAAACAGGGCAACTAATGGAGCCATCGCATAACAGCTGGTCCAGGTTTTTCTTGTGTTGCTACCTCCCTAGGGATGTATTGTGTGCAGTTATGTCAGTGTTAGAACATAACTGCATGCTGCCTTGCAACAGCAGTTTGCTTTGAGACAGCTGTTTGTATCTTGTTTATTTTTGGTAGATTCTTTCTGGCACTAGCCTGTACCATTTTTGTAGCATAATAAATTGTGGTGGACTCATCCCATGCATTCTACCACTGTCTTCCTTTGCCATCCAATGCCATCCTCCACCCCAGTGGCCATCCCTCTACCTGGAATGCTGGACAGGCACGTATTACTGGTGGCAGAGGCAAATACTTTGCTCTCTTCTGGCAGGTTCATTCTTCTGCTGGGTTGCCATGTTAATAAGGACAGCTTTGTCTGTAGTCTATTGGACTGGAAATTAGCTGTGCAGTGTTTTAATTTTCCCTGATGTCTGTTTTAGAAATTCTCTGAGTTAAAATTTATTATATTACTGTTAATAGTTTAGCATGCTATTCAGAAGCTGACAGTCGTATATGTGTGTGTGCGTGTGTGTGAGACGCACACAAATATGTCTGGGTTACAATTACAAGATCAAGATTCTGAAGCTTAATCAGAGCAAGTAATTAGAAAACTGCCTTTTGGAATCTGAAAGACTGGCAATGAATCTCTGACCTTGTTTTCCCCCTTACACACCCATGTTATCACTTGTCGGGTTTTTGGGGTTTGAGGTATTGGCTAGTACTGTGTAATTTTGGAATTCCCTGTTTCAGTGGTATGTCTGATTGCACTAACCAAGCTTCCGAGTTTCGACTTTGTAATTGTGTGTGTGTGTGTGTGTGTGTGTGTGTGTGTGTGTGTGTGTGTGTGTATGTATGTATATATGCAAGTTATGTAATAAGATCTTCTAACCAAAAAGATCACAGGTCTAAAGGCCATGAGCTACAAAGAGAAGTCTGTAAGCTGTATCCTGTTATTCAATGCCTTGTAGACTTTTGAGGGGAGATTTCTTTTGCTTATCACTCCATTATAGACCTCATTGCCCTGGACCTGTTCTGTGCCAGGCCAACCTGGGATCTAAATATTAATCAACAGATAAATAAAACACACTAGAGGGGACAGATTTATAACCCATCCCCTCCCAATCCTCTAGAATAAAGTTACTCTGGATGTTAAGTAATACAGTTCACTAGCTTCCATTAGACGTAATCTACATTACTCAATGGTTGTCCACAAATTTACTCTGTGACTGATGTAGCCCACTTGGAAAAAGTAGGTATGGCTTGAAGGAGGGTACTGGTAAGAAGTTAATTGTCATATAAGTCATGGTGGCCCTGGAATTTCTATGAGTGTAAGTAGTAGTAAATACTGTGATGTATACTGAACAGATATTAACAAACAGCCTAGCCTGTTGTGAAGCACTGAGGGGAGGGTGCTGTTTGTTGTAATTTCTGCAAGTGTCTGCAGTCCAGCAGCCCTTTGAGATTTTCCCACCCCATTAAGTAGTTCATCCACCACCTCCTGCACTTCTTGACCAGTGTGTGCAATTAACCAAGTGCATCAGGCTTCTCTTCCACAGATCTTTCACTTGCAGAGATGCCCAGAAAGAAAATGTGAATTGTATAGGGGCTCTGTAAAATTATAAGCGACAGCTTTCATCAGATGTCGATGAAGAGAAGGTGCTTGATCTTCCCTGTACTCCACCTGATGTCAGTAAATTTGTTTGAGGTCCTAAAACTGTGTCAGAGAAAGGGGCTGGCCCACCTAATCCACTAGAAAGCTCCAGAAGATGTATAAAATAGCAGAACATCCTCCATTGATGGACCCTTCCAGGATTTAGCTTCCTATTTGTGAGCATGGCCTCATACCATGATTACTGTTCCTAAACATGAAGAACATCCATTCTGCCCACTTGAGGAATATAAGCTATGGGTAGAGACTCCCAAACCAAACATTGCAGTTTTAAAGAGAAATTATCCCCCTCAGTCTCCAGCTGTCCCATTTCCCAGGTCACTATTCACATTAAGACTGTTTAGATGAAGCACAGTGTACCATTAAGGAGAGATTGGACCCTGGAAGGCATAGATTATAGTAACGTATAATGCAGAGGATGGGTCTGCCAGAGCAGCAAGCTTCAGCTTTGCTGTGCACCAACTTTTCTGGTTTCTTCTTATTGAATTTACAGGTAACTTAAATGCACAGACTTCCGTTTAAGGGGCCTCCCACTATTTGTTCCTGCAGTTGAGTGCTCTCTGTTTTTATGTAAAGGTGCTGTAACAGTTTGTATATTTGCGATAAGGAGACAGAAGTACTGCTAGAATCATGTCCATGTTGACTGCTCAACTTACAAGAGGAAGTCGCATCATGTGATTACCAAGTGCATTCTCAAGGTGTCAGTTTCTTTAGTAAAAGTTCCATCTATTTTTAATGAACCTCCTTTATAGTGTATACATTTTTTCATGCATTGTCAGGTATTTGTGTTAAAATGCAGTTTATTACTTTTACATCATATTTCACTTATGCAAGGACATTTCCAGTATTAATTTGTCATTCGGTTGATGCTTCGTTTCATATATTGTAGTAAATATAAAACTGAAACACTTTATTTGTAAGTTTTTGTGTAGCATTTATTTCATAAGAGTCTTCAGTATTTTACAGTTTTTGTAATTGAGCATCTTGCTGGCTTGTAATTCTAATTCTTTTAGTCTGCCATATTTTGAATATTGAGGGGAGTCCATTGTTTACTTTCACTGTTGATACATTTAGAACTGTGCTGTGAATGGCACCTTGAGGCAGTCCTTCAGGATGATTTAGAGTTTCTGTCCACTTCTGGAAATACCTCCTGTAGACAACAACTGTTCTGTTCCTTTAGAAATTTTCAGATACACCTCTTAGCTGGAGGATTCTTGAGTGTAGGTAGCACTTGTACTCAATCTCTTTGGGACATACTAACTTTGAACAGATGACTGGCTTCTCTGCAACTTGCGCCTCTTAATAACCCTCTCTTTTTTTTCTAAGTGCTTTTTATGTGGAGCGTTGCTGCACTGTCTTTTTGTACCCCCCCCCCCCCCCAATGATGGGCATCTTACTGGATTTTTGTATAAACTGGTTTGTTTTCAGTGTCTCATTTATAGTAAAGAGGTGACCCTTCAGTAGTGAACAGACTGTAGGTATATACCTAGAGGGGAAGTATTTCTGGAGTTAGGAAGGCTAAATACATTTCCAGGTGGTAAGAGTAAATGTTCTGAACTTGCTTCATCACATACTTTTTTTACAATCTGAAAAATCACCAGCTGCTCTAAAAGTCTATTGTACTTCATGCTTAACATATTGTGCACAGTCTGACACCACTACATTGACTGTATGTGTCTCAGGTTTCTCGAGCAATACTGGTGGATGGGTGGGCACTCAGTTTTCCATAGATCCAAATACTATGTGGGAGGGAAGAAGTATTCAAATAGCTTATACAACTGACAGTAGCAGTGAAAGAGGAGGGGTAGGGGCTTTGGTAGTCAGATTACCGTAAGGGGTGGAAATGGCAACACTGGCTATTTAAACCCACAACAGGAGCAGAAGAGAGAGAGTTAGGGATAAAATGCAGCAAGATATTCACTTGTCTGGTGTAGATACTCGGCTAGATTATTTTGTTTAAAGATAAGTCAACAATAGATAAAATGCACAGTGCTGTGTAGAAGAGCTGTGCAATTAAGAAGAAAATCTGTAATAAACCAGTTCAAATTAGACACCCTGGCCTGTAAAGTTCAAACCATACTCCAATTTGTAGGTATGTATTCACTGCTGGGGACTACTTGGCTGGTTTCAACAAAACTGATTTAACTAAGGAACAAAATTAATTTGATTACTGTTAAAAATTGGAAAGTTAACTGTTAGAGATACTTGAAAACTCTTTGTTTTAAGTCCACTTTAAAAGTACAGACTTGCATTTTGTATTGTAGTACTGTTGACACACCAATGCTGTGTGCTAAAAACAGGTAATTTTCAACAGTCATGTCTAAGGGTCAGCTCCCAGTGATTTCTCCTGTCTACCTGATGAATCTGGGCATCTTGGGGCAATGCAGCAATTGCCTCATGTACACAGACAACCCTCTCCTCCTTCCACCCAACACTACAACCTGTGAGAGATGCACTTTTATATAGCCAAACTGGAAGCAACGCTCTCTTCACCCAAGACTGGACTAGACAGTCCAGAGGAGAAGGTAAACATTTGCACCACACCACACTCCTCACATAGTCCCTCAAAACCTACACCACCAAAACACACACACAGAAACACAAAACACACACCTACATTCACGGTGGCTCTCAATAAAAACCTGCCCAAGCATCAGGGACATCCAAAGCATAAACTCAAGCAAACTCCACCCCCCAACACAACCCAAATGACACATAGCCCACAAACTCAGTGTGCCACTCGACCACAGCCCATAAGGCATAACAACGTACCCAACACTCTAGTCATAGGTGACTCTAGTCAGGCACACTGATGTTCCACTCACTAGACTAAACAAGGAGAAAGTTACTGCCAGGATCCGCCACATAACGCATGCACTCAGGTCACTCCACAATAAGTACAAATATGACACTGTCATTGTCCATGTTGGTGTGATTGACCTGAGACATACCTCCCTGGACTACATGAAAAGAGACCTGGAGGAGCTCTCCGATCTTGTATCCCAGGCAGGTATGACCCTAACCCTGAGTAGCATCCTGCCATCACCCAGAATGATACCACAGTACAAGGACAAAATGATTGACTTCAACAATTGGCTAAGCTTCTGGTGTTATTCTAAGGGGATCCAGTATTTGTCTGCCTGGGATGACATGATCGACAGTCCACTATGCTTTGCCAGAGATGGCCTGCACCTGTCGCCCATAGGATTCCAGATACTGGCTAAGGCTATTGCCACCCCTATAGTGCCCTTTTTAGGCAAGGTTCAAATGACAAATTCACCACCATAACGGGTACAAGCAAGCAAAATCTGAGGGTAATGCTATTCAGTGCTAGAAGTCTAAACCTCAAAATGCACTCACTCGAGGCACTCCTTAAAATGGAGAACATTGACATCTGTGCAGTGACGGAGACCTGGTTCAAAGCTCCAGAGAGCACCCCTGCATTACCAGGCTTCAATTCATACCACACCTTTCGGACACCCAACCCAGAAAGAAGCACTAAAGGCGGAGGCGTGTCCATATTCATTAAGGATATTTACATCTCCAGGCTAGTTGCACAGCATAATGCATCCGAGATTATCTAAGTGCATCTAACTCTGAGCAAGACCGCAATCCAAATTGTAGCTTGCTACAGACCCCCCACCATGCCCCAGGATTCACACTCCTCATTTCTTGATACACTGGAAAGTATTAGGAATGCAACACCCTAATAATTGGCGATTTCAACTACCCCACCATTAACTGGGAAAACTACTCGTGTACCAACTCTCTTGCTCAACGTTTTCTAGAATTCATAAATTCCAACGCCTTGGATCAACTTATTCACACCCCCACCAGGGGCGGCAATATCCTAGACCTGGTCATTACCAACATGGGAAACCGATGTTCCACACCAGAGGTCAATTCCTCGTTGGTCAGATCCGACCACAAGCTAATCAGCCTAGACGTCCACATCCCACCCCAAGCCCCAATTAGGGAAACCATCGTAAAAAACTTCTCCAAAGCCAACTTCACACTTCTTAAGACAGAAGTGGCAAACATCATGACACCCATGCAGACGGACAATAGAGGTCTGACTGCCGAATCCTATACAAATGCACTTTATAAGCACTTACGAGTGCATGGATCATGCTATCCCTAACGGAACCAAGATGTTATCCTCCAAAAAAAGGAAGCCAATCTGGTGGTCCTCTGCCATAAACAAACTCTACAACATTATATCAGTCATTGTACATGCTGGCGTGAATGACCTGAGACGTACCTCCCTCAACTACATGAAAAGAGACATAGAGGAGCTCTCTGATCATGTAGCCCAGGTCGGTATGACCCTGACCTTGAGCAGCATCTTACCCTCACCTAGAATTATGCCACAGTATAAAGACAAAATGATCGATTTTAACAATTGGCTAAAATTTTGGTGTCATTCAAAGGGGATCCAGTGTCTGTCAGCCTGGGTGACATGCTCGACAACCACGTTGCTTCGCTAGGGACGGCTTGCACCTGTCACCCCTGGGCTTTTGGATATTGGCAAAGGCTCTTGCCACCCCCCATAGTGCCTTTTTTAGGCAAGGCTCAAAAGTCAAACCCCCCTCCATAGACAGCACAAGGAACAAGAAACTAAGGGTAATGCTGCTAAACGCCAGAAGTTTTAACCTCAAGATGCATGCACTCGAAGCTCTCCTCAGTATGGAGAACATCGATATCTGTGCAGTGACAGAAACCTGGTTCAAGGCTCCAGAGAGCACCCCAGCACTACCAGGTTATACCTCATATCATGCTTTTTGGCCCCCAAACCCGGACCGAACCACAAAAGGAGGGGGAGGTTCCATATTTATCAAGGATATCTACACCTCCAGGTTAGTGGCATTGCACAAAGTATCGGAGACCATCCATGTGCAACTGACAGTGGGTAAGACTGCTTTTCAGTTTATAGCATCCTACAGACCACCCTCTCAAAGTCAGGAATCCCACTCGGCTTTCCTGAAAACATTGGAGAACATTGAAGATATCTCCGAACACCATTATATTGGGCGACTTCAACTACCCAAATATAGACTGGGAGCATTACTCAAGCCCCAGCACCTTAGCCCAAAGGTTCCTGGAATTTATAAACTCAAATGCTATGGAACAACTAGTCACCACTCCCACAAGAGGGGAAAACATACTAGACCTGATCATTACCAACATGGGGACTCTATGCTCCATACCAGAAGCGTATGCCTCATTGGTAAGATCAGACCATAAATTAATTTCACTGGATATCCACATCCCGACCCCACCCCCAGCCCAGAAAACCACAGTGAAAAACTTGTCAAAAGCGAACTTCACACTTCTCAAAACCGAAGTGAAATCCTTCAAGGCCCCAGAGTCAGGGGAAACTGCGGCCCAAACTGCAGAATCCTATATAAACACATTCTACGGACATCTCCAGGAATGCATGGATCATGCTATCCTAAACAAAATCAAGACCCAATCATCCAAAGGCAGGCGTCCAGTCTGGTGGACCCCAGCCATAAATAAACCTGTACAACAGAAGGAGGAAGCTACTACATGATAGAGCAAAATCCCTAAAAGGGAAGGCATCTCTGATCAGTACTAGCAAAAAATTACGATCCCTCATAAAATCCTCCAAGGCCAGCTTCGAGAGAGAAAAACAGCTTCGAGAGAAAAATTGCACAGGACACTAAAGACAATCATAAGGCTTTTTTCAGTTATGTTAGGAACCTGGGATGCAACTCCCAGACTTGTTCTGAGTTGATTCTAAATGACAAAAAATACACTGAACCCACAGACATCGCCAATATCCTGGCAGACAGGTTCAGTGCAAACTTCTCCACCCCCCCCCCCAAAAGAGCAAGTATCTATCCCGGCAGAGTGCAGCCTCCCAAACATCTCTGATGCTCAGGTGAAGGCTGCCCTCTCCAAAGCAAAAAACACTGCTTCCATGGGACCAGATGGCGTCCCGGGTTGCGTCCTACATGAACTCCAAGAACTAATCCCTCAAGTAAAACTGCTGTACAATCTCAGCCTCACTACAGGATATGTGCCCAAAGAATGGCGTACAGCAACAGTGGTCCCACTCCACAAAGGTGGCGCCTCAGTGGACCCTGGAAACTATCACCCCATAAGCCTGACTAGCCTAGTCTGCAAGGCTATGGAGAGGATCATCATGGAACTCCTAAACAAAGACATTGGGGACCTGCACACACTAGATCCTACCCAATTTGGCTTTGTCAAGGGCAGATCCTGCCTTTTGAACCTGGTCGACTTCTTCGAAACAGTCACCAAGGCCATAGATGAGGGGAAGGTAGTCCACACAGCCTATCTGGACCTCGCAAAGGCATTTGACACAATACTTCACTCGGGCATCATAGATAAGCTATCCAGCCTAAATATAAACCCCTACTTCACAAGATTGGTCACAAACTGGCTCAAAGACAGAACCTACAGAGTCAGAGTTGCTGGGGCCATGTCAGACTCGAAACCGGTCACAAGTGGCGTCCCACAAGGTTCTGTCCTGGGACCTCTCTTGTTCGGTATTTACTTTTCTGAGGTACAGGCCAACGTTGGAGGGCTATGGCTCACCAAGTTCGCAGATGACTGCAAACTGGGCGCCATAATGGACTCTCCAGCTGACACAAACATCCTTCAAAAAGGTCTCGCAGAGACGGATAACTGGTGCCAGAGCCATGGTCTAAAGCTAAATGCCAAAAAGTGTGTAGTCATACCCTTTGGCAAAAACAATGTGCCCACAAATTACCACATAGGTGGTAACCCATTAAGTACAGAGAAAGTAATTAGGGATCTGGGGACCCAAGTTGATAGCAATCTCTCCTTTGACAACCACATTGCCAAAGTGGTTAGAAAGACCTTCTACATAGCCCACCTCATCATGAAAGGATTCACATCTAGATCAAGAGAGGTAATCGTGCCCCTTTTATTCATCCCTCATCAGGCCCATCATAGAATACAATGCCCCCTTTGGGATGTACCTTACCCGACACCTGCAGCAATTAGAAAGACCCCAAAAGTACCTCACCAGGAGGATCAAGGGACTCAAACAGATGCCATATGCTGCTCGGTTAAAAAAAAACTCAAGCTCTACTCATTTGCATACCGCCTACCTCAAGGCGATCTATGCCTGGCATATAAAGCTATGTCCAACCCAGAATTAATGGTCATGCTCCACCTCAGTAAATCTAAATCCCTTAGAGCCACGCGCTCGAGGGACTTGAACCTCAGCACAGAAATAAATAGAACATGCTGGAGGGACAGATTCATAACCCAGAGGCTCCCTTCGCTCTGGAATAGAATTCCAATTCATGTTAGGCAGAGCACCTCACTGACTCTTCAAGAAGAATCTTGATGAGTGGATGGGGGATCGTAGGTTTGTCCCGGGGATTACTTCCGTGTCACTATTAGACAGAGGCACAGTAAACTAAACTTTAAAAAGGGCACAGTATACTCGAATCAAGGGGTGGCGTAAGCCAAACACAATCGGGCTGGGCTTATAAATGCCCCAGGGCAGATGGCCTAGTATGAGCCTATGAACAGAAGAAAGAAACTGTTGCAAAAAAGAGTAAAATCCCATGACTGGAGGAACTCCCTGGTCAACCTCCGTAACAAGCTGAGATCCCTCATAAAATCCTCCAAAGCTAGTTACGAAAACAAAATTGCCACTGACTCTAAAGACAACCACAAAGCATTTTATAGCTATGTCAAGAATCTAAATGGGAACACTCAGATCTGCTCTGAGTTACAGCACAATGGCACTAAATATACAGAACCAACTGATATTGCCAACATCCTAGCAAATAGGTTCAGTGCTAACTTTACGCCCATCTCTATACCGGAAGAATGCAAAGTTCCTATAATCACGGCTGCACAGGTAAAAAACACAATCTCCAAAGCCAAGAACACAGCATCCATGGGACCTGACAATATCCCAGGCTGCATTCTACACGAAGTACAGAATGAACTGGCACCCTACCCAAGTACCATGTTCAATCATTGCCTCACCTCAGGCTTTGTACCCACTGAATGGCACACCGCGACGGTTATCCCACTCCACAAAGGGGGAGCCACGACGGATCCCGGGAACTACCGCCCCATTAGCCTGACGAGCCTGGTCTGCAAGGCCCTGGAACGTATCCTAGTGTAACTCATAAACAAAGACATTGGTAATCTCCAAACTCTGGACCCTACCCAGTTTGGATTTGTAAAAGGCAGATCATGTCTCCTAAACCTGATTGACTTTTTTGAAGCAGTCACCAAAGCCATAGATGAGGGTAAAATGGTTCACACAGCTTATCTAGATCTTGCCAAGGCTTTTGACACCATCCCCCACTCTGGAATTATAGATAAACTCACTAAAAATCCCTATGTCGCAAGATGGGTTGCCAACTGGCTCACGGACAGAGCCCACACTGTGAAAGTAGCGGATTCCAAATCCAACATCAGACCAGTGACAAGTGGAATATCACAGGGTTCAGTCCTGGGTCCTCTCCTGTTTGGTATCTACTTCTCTGAAGTGCAGGCCAACACAGAAGGTCTTTGGCTAACAAAGTTCACAGATGACTGCAAACTAGGAGCCATAATCGAAACTCCTAACGATGTGGACAAACTACAAAAGGGCCTCACTGAGACAGATACCTGGTGTCAAAGCCATGGCCTGAAGCTCAATGCCAAAAAGTGTATGGTCATCCCCTTGGTAAAAACTCTGTACCCTTGAACTACCACATAGCTGGTAGTCTACTTCATGCCGAAAATGTGATGAGACCTTGGGACACAGGTGGACAGTAGTCTCTCCTTTGATAATCACATCGCCACAGTGGTCAGGAAATCCTTCTATGTGGCTCATCTCATCACAAAAGGATTCTCATCCAGAAAAAAAGAGGTCATTGTTCCCCTGTACTCCTCACTCATTAGACCCATTATAGAGTAGAATGCCCCTTTCGGTATGTACCTCACAAGACATCTACAACAACTGGAAAGACCACAGAAATTCCTCACAAAGAGGATTACTGACCTCAGACAGATGCCCTATGCAGACCGTCTCAAAAAACTACAGCTTTACTCCATCGCATATCGCCTTACTCGGGGGCGATCTCTGCCTAGCATACAAAGCTATGTCAAACCCAGAGCTGTTGGACATGCTCCACTTAAAGAAATCCAAATCCCTCTGAGCTACACACTCTAGGGACCTAAACCTTGTCACCACAATAAACAGAACATGCTGGAGGGATAGATTCCTGTCCAGAGACTTCCCATACTCTGGAACAGACTTTCCTATCTATGTCAAACAGAGCTCCTCATTAGCACTCTTCAATAAAAATCTTTATGATTGGATGGGAAATGGGAAATTCACCCCGGGGATCACTTCTGTGCCTCTGCTCTACAGGTGCACAGGAAAATAAATTTCTTGGGTGCCGAAAGCCAGGGTACATTTTCTGGCTAGGCTTGTGTGGGCCCTAGGGCCGATAGCCTAGTACCTACGTATGAACCTATAATAATATGTTCTAGACTTCAGATCTAACTGAGTAAATGGTTAGACTGCACATAGTTTTTACTTTGTTTGGTAACTAGGGTAGTGGACTGTTTTTAAATGATGTGTCTTTTGCCACAGACCTGGAGTTAACCAGTGACATATAACAGCATCGATGATTAGACAGATGGTACTGCATATAATTGCTAATTAAAGTGCTGTCAGAAGTCAAGATATCATATGTGACCATGCAGGCAGCAATGCATTGATATAACATGATCACTGTAATACTCTTCAACCTTGGCTGTAGTCTGGTTGGCTGGTGAAACTTTCCCAGCCTGTAACTGCTCTGCTTTTACTCATATTGACTAGCAGAACTCCTTTGTTTTCTAAAGCTCTCTCTCTCTCTGTTTCTCCCTGTCTTGTTGCTCGGTCAGCTTGCATCAGTGAAATGGCTCTGATTTTTTTTAATAGTCTGTCTTTCAGCTTGCTGATGGAGATTTCAGTAGAGGCCAGTTTGCACACTAGTGCTCAGAGATGAGGGCTAGACTTTCTTCTTACATTGTTGGCCTTTCAGGACTCCAATCCTGGTAGTATGATTACTGTGGCATGCTGAAAATATGGCTATGGTGTGGTACATCAAAAAGCTGAGAGAAATGCATGTGTACTCCCTCTGTCAAAAAGCGTAGTGGGGATGGGAATAGGTCATGTTGACACGGTGCTTTTTGGTAGCTACCCACATGCTTAAAAGAAGACAGTTCACTAGCAGACCAGCTCAGACATTGCCTGTTGAGGCTACATGTGGTCCATCAGTCTTTCTGTGACTATTACCCAAACCTTGCTCAGTCATTGGGGTAGCTGTGCTCTGATCCTTTTGCATCCCTGAGCAACTCCAAGTGCAGTAGCTATTTTACTGTGATTCTCCCCCAATCAGGGATGGGTCCTAAGGATGCTGTGGTCTAGACTTTGCCTCCAGGATTCCTTGTTTTTTTTACCATTTTCCCTTTATTCTGAAGTTTTATGCAGAAAGCAAAGATGCACAAGGAGGTGGTATTCGTCTTTGTCATAACTCAGTTTTGTTCAGTACATATTTGATTCCATCTGGTATGGATTCATGCTCAGAAAGGACCTTTGTGTGCCGAGGTCTTTAGGACCCTTCTAAAATCATCTGCTTAAAAACCCTTGCCCCACCCGTCTCTGCCCAACTGTATGGTTACTTGCTTCAGTGATGGCCAGGTGCCCTGCATAACCTTTTAGGGTTTTCAGATGTATTGTATCTGCTTGTTAAAGGATTGTGTACAACTCTGTGTATCCTTTATTCTGTGCATAATTTTCTGTTTGTCTTGTACCATGATGTCTGGGTTGTGGCTGAAAAGGCTTTGTCGACCAGTCCACTTTCCAGGTTATCAAACTGAATTAAGTAAATCCTGATCCCTACTCTAAAAGAGCCAGCACCAGAAAGACATAATAACAGCAGGTGAACTACCATTTACTGGACTGACCGTTTCTCAAAGATTGGAGTTGTTTTTACTGCATCTGTCTGAGGTCTTGGAATGTTTCTCCCAGATTTTTGACACAAACAATCCCTCCTCCAATAAGGTTTATCTAGTTCTTGGTTCTCATTTTCATTTGGGGTTTGCTAATTTGTCTGTGGCTTCCTTAAAGGTTTGCAAGGCCTTTCTAAGGAGTACCTTCTTGATATGTTCTCCTTGCAAATGGTTTCCCTTCTTTGCTATCTGAATTTTTTTGCTGAAAAGGTTAACTGTACATCCTTTGAAACAAGCTTCCAGAAGAGTGCGTCTTTGCCTTGAAAAATCTCTTGTGTGATGGTGGTGGGGCAGTCATCTCAGGAACGAGGATATCAGAATTTTTTGCATTGTGTGTCATCCTTTGTCTGACCTTTTGTTGGGATAGAGCGTTATAATATGCTTATCCATCCTTTATGCCAGAGGTTGCCACAGAGACTAGTTTAACACAGTTTGTAAGACTGTATTCTTTCCTGAGCAGCACTGAAACAGGGGGAAGTATCTAGTACATACCATGTATGTGCATAGAGAATTGAGGTTTTGTGTGGGCACATCAGTAAGAAAAGTTGATCAGCATTTTGTATCTACTCTCTCTCATCAGGTTGAGTTCTAAAATTTGTAAGATCTCTGTCTATAGCTTGCAGGTTGTATTGAATTTTTTGCTGTTTAAAGTGGAATAGAAAATTACCATTTGCACCCTCTGTACATTCTGCTGGGGCAGTGACTACCTCTCAGGGTTTAAGTAAAGGGTCCTTGGACAATGTTTATGCTCTGGCTTGGTCTTCTCTGTTTGCTTTTAGAGGACAGTATAAGCAGAATGTGATGTTGAGCTCTCCATCTTTCTTTGTTGCCAGAAATGCAAGAGTTATGCTATCATAACCACCCAGGGTGCTCAGATAAGGACTGTATCATGAAAGCTGAAGAATGTGGGTGGAATGTCAGATCCAATGGTTGTGCATTTAATATGTTCCATATGCATATCATATTACTGTATGTGTATCTTTTATTTCATGTTTGCCAGTATATGACTGGACGAGATATAGGGGATTTTTCTGACTGCGTATGTTTGTAAGGAAGTACTTTTGAGTGGCATGCTAGAAATCTGGAGAAGCAAGGCAATGTGCTGAGAATAATGAGTAAAGGGGGGGAAGAGTTAAGAACCTGAAACGTCTCCTGCTGAGGTGAGTTGAGCCTGCAGCATCTCATTCTGAAGACTAAAGAATATGGGTGCAGATAATGCAGCTCTTTAGTAGTGGTAAGCATGTAACTTTACATATATGCAGAGAATGGCATAACAATAAATGCAGAGCAGATAGCAGCACAGCATACGCTATACAAATATTGTAACAATTTTGAGGATAGATTGTATGTGAGTAGGAATAGCAGAGGTATTTGAGAATCACGGGTGGAAAGTGCGTGTGTGTGTGTGTGTATATATAATATATATTGATGTATATATATATATATATATATATATATATATATATGTATATATATATGTATATATATATATATATGTATATATATATAAATATAATATATATATAATATATAGTGTGTGTATGTATACACATATATATATATATATATATATATATATATATATATATATATATATATATATATATATAGTTATATAAATATATAAATAGATATAACTATATAAATATACAGATATAATGTGCGCGTGTGTAGATGTATAGATATATAAATATCTAAATATAATATATAGATTTACTGTTGAAATTGCATTGGTCAAACCATCACAGTGTCGACCCAGAATGTTGAATATGTACGGTCAAAAAAGCCGTCAAGTTGAAAATGAATACATCGACACCTGTAGCTCAATGTATTTGACAGAGCAGGATGTAACATCAGTCACCTATGCTGTGCATCTTTAACGTATCATTACACTCTACAGTCGATGGAACCATTTTTTCACTATTTTATAGGAGGGCAAGCCCCCATGCACCCCCCCATGTGGTGGGCTGTGCCCCCCACATCCCCTGCAAATTATATATACCAAATCCGAGATCACACTACAGTGAGGAAATGGGTTAATTCCCTCTTCCTCACTGAAAAGTGATCTCCACTCACAATGCCGAACTCAGATAATTGATCTACACTGCCCATTCGCTGTAGTGTAGTCTGTTTTCTGGTTTGGCATTCTGCCTACTGGAAAAGTGCCTTTCAAACACATGCCATTCCATTTCATGCTCTTCGCAATTTCAATAGTAAACCTTATATAAATATGTATACACACACACAAATGTATTTCTTCTCATTAAATGACATTTCATTAAATCACAACTCTTTAGAAAATACTCATTTGGTAGCATTACAGTTCCTAGAAAATTTCATCTAATTAAGTGTACCTTGAAAAGATATATATATATATATATATATATATATAAAGATATATATATATATATATATATGTATATATAAAGATCTATCTGTGTGTGTGTGTGTGTGTGTGTATGTATGTATGTATGTATGTATGTATGTATGTATATATATATATATATATATATATATATATATATATATATATAAATTTTTTTTTTTTTTTTGCTGGGGGCAAGCTTCCACCTTACTTAAATATCCATACTTCATGTTCGCACAACCTCGGAGGAAAAGAGAAAAGACCACGCACAATAAATCACTGCTAGCACACGAAGAAAGCGCATTTGCAGAGATACTGTATAGGTAATCTCAACCACCTGTTTGGCCAAATAAACATCTACATACATTTCTATATAGTCCTAGTTGCCTGTGGGACATCTGCTGTTTTCATTGAATTGTGAGTCAGCAGAATGCATTTCATTGAAATGTGTGAATATGTTTTCAGTGAGTAGCTATTTAATGAAATGCCTTTCAGCCTTTCAGTGAAGTTAATATATTTTGCACGTGCTCGCGAGAGACGCTCTTGCTTACTCAATTTTGTATGTAGTTATTTACATTTATATATATGTGTGTGTGTGTGTGTGTGTGTGTGTGTGTGTGTGTGTGTGTGTGTGTGTGTGTGTGTGTGTGTGTGTGTGTGTGTGTACAAATGTATGTGTAGAGTGGGCTATGCCAGTATTGTTGTGTGTTCTTTCTCTCTTTTTTTTTTTTTTTTTTTTGCATCCCCACAAGGCCAATCCGAACTTAAATGGACCATTTGTTCCGTGATTGTGGGAGCCAGGGATTCCTGGGCAAATGAGAGCCCTAAGCCATACGAGCTCCGCCACTAGCACTGAGAGTTAATTGTACTATTATAGGTAGCTGCTAGTTGAAGGTTGTTCTGTTTTGGAGCTGGTGGTGTCTGTGGGGGCTGCACTCATGGAGCCAAGGTTATTGCAGTAGCTGTATGTATGTATGTTTGGGATTGCAGAACACTGTGGATAAGATTATTTCCCCTTGGCTGCACTGTCGTGTGTGTGTGTGTGTGTGTTTTCTTTCTGCATAATTGTGATAAGTAGATCCAGTTTGATTGTAGATTCATTTGCAAGTAAGGAATTGAGCTGATGCTACATTTGGTACTCAGTTTACTCCGGATAGTACAATACACTGCTGTCTCTCTATTTATTTATTTTATTTGCTTGCTTGCCAGAATATCCCTCCCCTAGTAGCTCCTGCTCCCATCCCTCAACCTACACTTTACTTCAACACTCTTTCCCTTCCTTCTCTCACATCCCAGGTAACAAATTCTTGCTTGCTTCTGTTCTACAACTCCTTACTAGTATCTAACAATTCCTTACACTACTGCATCTGACTACCTATCCTCAATCCTACTAAAAAAATCATACTTTTGACATTATTACCTTTGATTGAAATGCTTTTGATCAGTCTGTTTACCTCTGTAATCTTTATGCAATCTATGTGTGTATATTAATCTTTGTGCAATCTGTATGAGGAGCTTTTCTCCCCAGGACTCCATTGAAAACGGGTTCTTCAGGCCCAATGGACTATCCTGGTTAAACAACTGCAAACAAATAAATAAATAAATAAATAAATAACAGTATTTCCTTCATGAGTACCAAAAATTTGCTGTTTTTGCTAGCAGCTGTTTGGATGTGTGATGTATATGTTACTGTTGTGTCCAAGCAGGCTCAAAGATTTTGAAATTGGATAGTATTTCACATCTTTTAGCCTTGTGATACTGCTGTTATTTTATTTAGCAGTATGTGTTATCGCGAAGGTAGGTTCATAGGTAGGTACTAGGCTATTGGCCCTAGGGCATACAAAAGCCTAGCCAAACGGTACCCTGGCTTTTGCCACCCAAGAAAATTATTTTCTTGTGCCCCTGTCAAGCAGAGCCACAGAAGTGATCCCCGGGGTGAATTTCCTATCTCCCATCCAATTATCAAGATTTTTCTTGAAGAGTGCTAATAAGGAGCTTTGTTTGATATAGATGGGCAGTTTGTTCCAGAGTATGGGAAGTCTCTGGGACAGGAATCTATCCCTCCAGCATGTTTTGTTTATTGTGGTGACAAGGTTTAGGTCCCTAGAGCGTATAGCTCGGAGGGATTGGGATTTCCTTATGTGGAGCATGTCCAACAGCTCTGGGTTTGACATAGCTTTGTATGTTAGGCAGAGATCGCCTCTGAATAGGCGATATGCAACAGAGTAAAGCTGGAGTTTTTTGAGACTGTCTGTGTAGGGCATCTGTTTGAGGCCAGTAATCCTCTTTGTGAGGTATTTCTGTGGCCTTTCCAGTTGTTGTAGATGTCCTGTGAGGTACATACCAAAAGTGGCGTTGTACTCTATAATGGGTCTAATGAGTGATGAGTAAAGGGGAACAATGACCTCTTTTTTTTTTTTTTCCTGGATGAGAAACCTTTTGTGGTGAGGTGTGCCACGTAGAAGGATTGCCTGACTACTGTGGCAATGTGATTATTAAAGAAGAGACTACTGTCCACCTGTGTCCCAAGGTCTCTTATCACTCTTTCTGTGTTAAGTAGACTACCGCCTATGTGGTAGTTCATGAGTACAGAGGTTTTACCAAAAGGGATAACCATGCACTTTTTGGCATTGAGCTTGAGGCCATGGCTTTGACACCAGTCATTTGTCTCAGTGAGGCCCTTTTGTAGGATGTCCACATCGTTAGGAGTTTTGATTATGGCTCCTAGTTTGCAGTCATCTGCGAACTTTGTTAGCCAAAGACCTTCTGTGTTAGCCTGTACTTTAGAGAAGTAGATACCAACAGGAGAGGACCTAGGACTGAACCCTGTGGTACTCCACTTGTCACTGGCCTGAAGTTGGATTTAGAGTCTGCTACTTTCACAGTGTGGGTTCTGTCACTGAGCCAGTTGTCAACCCATCTTGTGACATAGGGATTTATACCTAGTTTAGTGAGTTTGTCTATAATTTCAGAGTGGGAGATGGTGTTGAAAGCCTTGGCGAGATCTAGATAGGCTGTGTGTACCACCTTACCCTCATCTACGGCTTTGGTGACCGCTTCATGGAAGTCTATCAGGTTTAGGAGACAAGATCTGCCTTTTACAAACCCAAACTGGGTAGGGTCCAGAGTTTGGAGATTACCAGTGTCATTGTTATACGCTCCATAGCCTTGCAGACCAGGCTCGTCAGGCTAATGGGGCGGTAGTTCCCGGGGTCCGTGGTGGCTCCCCCTTTGTGGAGTGGGATAACCATTGCTGTGCGCCATTCAGTGGGCACAAAGCCCGAGGTGAGACTATGATTGAACGTGGTACTTAGGTGGGGTGCCATTTCGTTCTGTAGTTCATGTAAAACGCAGCCTGGGATGTTGTCAGGTCCCATGGATGCTGTGTTCCGAATCGGTGTAAAACCATCCTAATAGCATTTATATATCAATTAGTACAAGTTAATTAAACAATTAAACTCTAAATTGTTAAAAATATTTAACCCCCTAGCATCCAGTTCCCTTCAATGCTGAAAGTAAACACCTAGTGTACAAAAGCTTGTTGTCTACACTAAAGCTACAGCAATATTAAAAATTAACAAACTCACTAATTCTGTGCAATAAAAAAGATAAGAAAATAAACCTAGCCATAAATGTAATGCTGAATAAACATTTAAAATGTGCATACATTATAAAAACTGAGATTTATATTTTAATACACATGCTGTTGAAATATTGTCATTTAATGCCCGGTGCTTTAGATGCATCCAGGCGTGGCTGCCATAAACATTCCTTAACTTCCAATAAAGTTTTAAGGTAGTCTCCAAAATCACGTTTTGGCATTCTATCATTGACAAAAAAATAAAAATCTTTTAAAATTACTACAGTTCTTACTATGATTAAATAGGGCATTAGTAGATTTTTTTTGTTTTTAATGTCCCTATTATGCTCAAGTATTCGTAATCTCAATTTTCTTGTGGTCATACCCACATAGAATGCAGTACAGGATAGACATGTAACCACATACACAACCATGCTTGTGTTACGGTACCCAGGACATTTCAGTGTCTTCTTGTAACTGCATATCTGTACATATGGTCCATCATTGACAAATTTTACAAGTACTACATGTACCGCATTTCCCCATCCTTGCAAGTCTCTGACTAGTTGTCCCAGAAGTTTTTTCAAAAAGATCTTTCAAATTCAAACCTCTATTGTTAATAAACCTTGGAACACACCCAATTATATCTTTTAATTCCTGAGTAAAGACACTGTCCCATACAGAGTGTATAATATTCTTAACCTTTATTCCCATCGGGTTATACTCCATAACCATACCAGAATAGTAGTTCTGACCGGGGTTGTTGTCATTTAATGTGCCAAGATTTCTTTTAGTGTCCAACAAAGTAGGCCTGAAGTAATCACTTCTTCTCCTTTTCTCAATTCCTTTGCTAACATTAGATGTTATGTGATCCTATCTCGCCTACATTCTGACTGATGGGTTCGGAGCCGATCCCTGTTCTCGACTCATTACCCTTTCCCAAAGAAAGAAGGTCTCTATTGGCTGAGCTTACTATATCCCAGGATGCCTATGCTTTCGCTACCAGTCCCCAGATCTAGTTTGACTAAGACGTGCGAAGAAGGCGTGCTGAGCTGGGTGGAAGCCTGGGCTGAGTAAGTTTTTTTTTAACTTTCTTCACTGTCACTGTTTTTACTGTTTTGGTCCTTTAGTGTATTTAGCTCTTATGTGGCTTTTTGTGTTGTGTTGTAATGAGTTTGTTTTATTGTGTTATGGTGGAGGCCTAGTTTGTTTTCGGCCCCCCTCCATCCAGGGCCTTCGGACTATCGCTTTTTAAAGACTTTTAGGTCATTTATTTCAAATCTATAGTTGTTTAGAGTTCCCCTGTCATTTTAAAACTAGTGTTTGTTTAATTTCTGTCAAAAGTTAATTTTATCATCAGTTAATCTATAGTTGTTCTTAATTTCCTCGTTAAGTTACTAGGAGTTAATAACTAAAAGTCTCAAATAAAACAGTTTCATGGCTTTTAAAAATATTATCTAGGGGTGCTCATCTTGTCTATCACAATGAGCGATCATTACGCTCCAGGTATATTGTCAGGAGGCAAAGCTTGCTTGCAGGAGTCATGCAGCGGTAATATGAAGAATTTTTTGCAAGAGGTCACTCCTTCGCCATTAAACCTTGCTTTTCTTACTTGGGTTAATTAAAACCTTGAGGGAAGGAAGAAGCATACAGCATCTCTCCTGCTCGGGATTCTCGCCAGGGCTTACGGTTCGACCAGTCGTCCGACCTCCAGCGCTTGTTTTTAAGCAGGCCTCTCCTTCGACCAAGGACTTGAGACCCGGGAATTGCGGCTGTCTGCCCGGGTTCCACCCTCAGTATCGGCCTCCTCTGTAGCCGGAGCCGATGGCACAAAGCATCCGGCGGGTCATCTCCGTGGCCTCGCACCATTGGAGCCGGCACCGTTGGTCGGCTCAGACACTTCCTCCCTCGTAGAGTCCACTTTCTAGCCCGGTATTAACAGCTGTTATTAGCCCTTTCCCTCCATTGGAGATATAATACGGTAAGCCTCTGTTTTGATTCTGTAGCCTTGGGATGCTGGAAGGCTCCCCGGACCCATTCTGTTTCCTCTCGATCTTCGCTTGCAGTCCCCAGTCTTCGTGGACCGGTTCCGGCTCCAAGAAGCTCCACGATATCCCAATTCCTCAAAATTTGTTTACGGTTCCGACCCAGTTAGAGCCATGGATGACCTTCAACCCGCCCATTGCCATTCCCTCCTCGCCTTCGGGCCCGAAGCTCGTGAACAGACAGGCGATGGAGCCGATGGAGATCTCAGGGTGGCTCGACCCTTCCTCAACCAGACGCCCGGGTTTCAGTTTGGTCTGTGAGGGCGTCTTCGGCTGGACCCGACACCTGTTTGGGACCACCACGGCCAGGGTTCGAACGCGGTGCCTCGGTGTAGCCCGGCTCGCATCTGGGGCGTCATTATCGCGGCCCGGAGACGGACACTCCCCAGGATTCCTGGGGGTCCGGCTTTCAGGGGCCGCAAGCCTGACTGTAGCCCAGTGGGGCCCGACCATCCTGTGAGCTTTCCAGTGGGCCTTCCTCTGAGGATGGAGACTGGGGAGTTGCAGTTCCCCTGAACGTAGCCGAGAGGCCCCTTGGTCGGTTGCACCCCGGTGGAGATCGCACTCCTCCCAGCGGTTCGCCGGATGGATCTTACGAGGAACCCAAAGAGAGATCGTGCCAAGGAGGAAGCCGCGGGGACTCCAAACCCTCATTACATGGACACTTGCTTGGATGATGCTTTTGAGCCCCCGAAGTGAATCCTCCCGGTCTGTCTCATTCAGTGACATCTTCTGCTTCCTCAAACAGCCCTCCGCGGCTGGATATCAGAGCCCCCTTGGCCCTTCTTCCGGGTACTAAATTTGGTTAACCACTGGGCTCAACCCTCCGCCTCTGGGTGTCTCCTGCCCGCCCGGCCAGGCTTCTGGATTTGGTTTGGCCGAGGCAGGGGATAACGTCCGTACATCCTCCTAAGGTCCCTTCGTCCAAATAACAGAGGAGAAGGAGTTTCGCTTACTAAAAGTGTGTAGTGCATGGTGAAGGACGTGGCGTGCACAACAGGGCGTGGCCCCAGTCTGGCGTCCGTCCATCCTCCTTCCTAGGAGTCTGGGAGTATGGACGTCCATGGAAGCGCGCCTGACTAAAGCGGCCTTTACGCCAGGTCTCTGAATTGCCCATGAGGTGAGCTTCCCCAGTGGCACCACCTGAGCAGCTAGCCAGTGGGGCGCAATCTCCGGTTAGCCAGCCACGCTCTTTTCTAATAATCCGAGGAGCATCAATGACCCGCGGCAGAAGAAGGCCCTTGAAGCGACAGGCACAGAGGGACGGCTCTCGCGTGAACAAACCTGCTGAGGCTATTGGAAAGGATTATGACCTGCCTTCAAGTCTTCATGCATACGGCGCTCCCGCTGATGGGTCCTCATTGACGGACCCAAGGTCCCCAACGCACCGGCTGAGCAAGAGGGAAAAACTTTATCTGCCGTAGGTACCCGTTTATTCCAAGGGCTTTGGAAGGCCCCCATATACATCAGGCGAGGAGGAACCCTGAGACCACCAAGAATCCTACATAAAGTTTTTTCTCCTAAGCAGCAAGGAAGATTCCCTACCAAAGACCCAGAGGCGGGGAGATTTCAATTGAGGCAGCAGATCCCATGGCTCGGAAGGGCCCACATGAACACACCGGAACCTTGAGTCCTTGCCCCACTGCTCTTCTCGGGCCATCTGCGTCATGAGGGATTGCCCCACCATGCTGCTGGGACTTTCCGGTGTCGTTCATAAGCACCTAAA
Organism: Protopterus annectens; assembly: GCF_019279795.1. NCBI lineage: Eukaryota > Metazoa > Chordata > Ceratodontiformes > Protopteridae > Protopterus > Protopterus annectens. The sequence continues at coordinate 273,927,954 of NC_056737.1, forward strand.
AGGTCTGGGAGTCAATCGCGCTCAGGACAGATGGGTGCTTCGGATCGTACGTCAAGGACACCATCCCAGATCGCCCAGATCACTTTACAGTCCAAAAGGAATCGGAACCACCACCCAGTCTGAGGAAATGGTCCCCGCCAAGGGCCATGAAGCTGCCATTAAGAAATTTAAACCGGTCCTGAACCAGCATAGATCGAGTACTCAGGTTGAGATTAGTGCCAAAAGTGTCTATAGACACCAGAGACGCTAATTGGATCTCAATGAGCTGATCATTATCCGTCCGCGAATCTGGCTTTGGTCCGAATAGTCGTTGAAATCTTCACCTCGCATTTCCGGGATGTTTGGATGTGCTCAATAGCAGACCTTTGGATTCCCCTATGGTCGCATCACCGATACATCAAAGTCCTCTTGGTTCCAGTGCAACTTCAATCCTGGGAGTCAGTCATTACACCAATTCAGCGGTGTTGCCCTTCTAATGGAACAGCCCCAGGGTGTTTATCTCCCTTTGGTGTTAGTGGCCGAGCTACACGCACAGGGAATCTTGGTTCCGAGTGTTTCCTCAACACCGAAAAGTTTATAGAGCTGCCACTGCAGGCAATCTAATAATGGACAACTCTTCTCCCACCCACTCACAAGATTGTTTCTTTATGGGGCCAAGTTCAGCTCAAAATCTCGATCCAAAGCCTTGTCAGCAAAGTTTATAGGGAGCAGAGAGGCTCTCAGTGCAGATCTTGGCGTCTTTCTTCCTGCCCGGATTTCACATGGAACTTTCACATCATGGAGTCAACTCAATGGATCTCGAGGATCCAAAGCCACGAAAACATATCATCTTCTACGGTTTTATATGTCATACCGCACTTCTCCTTAGATCACTCTATGAATTACTGCATGATTGGAAATCAGGCTGGCTCGCTTGTCTGGTATGGTGACGGTTGGGATCTTCCCTCAATCATCACATCATGATTAGAATATGGCTGGTTAGGGACCTTAGGCTACTTCAGCCAGCTCTCCAACTTGGATCAAGGAAAACCCTTTGTTCTGTACCTGTAAGTTTACCAACATCAAACAGATGCCTCCCAGATGGGGTGAGGGGCATTTCCTGGGTAGACTGGTTTTGCACTCCCATCTTTCCCGAATGACTCTTCTCACATCGTACTCCCCTTCTGAGGGCTGTACTATGATCCCTACAGGCCAACTGTAAGTTTCTTCCTCAGGGCATCATGCAGCCCACCACACAGACAACATGTAGGTGTATTTGGTATCTGAACAAACAGTTTGGGACCAGATCGTTACCCCTTGCAGAGCCGCACATGAGAGTGTGGGGAATGGTCTGTAGCTATAACGCACCTGGTGTAGCGACCCACGTCGGAAAGTCAAATGCTCTGGACAAAATTAAGCAAGGTTGTTCTCCCTCTGCGAGTGGTCACTCCACCGCTGCAATTGGCCAACAGGTTTCAAAGAGATGGGGGGGGACCTTCAATACCTATTGCAACTCCACAAAACACCTCCAGTCAAAGGTTCTTAATGATGATCCCACATCTCCAGTACCTAGCTATGGAATCCTGGTTTCCAAGCCTTGGCAACAGGGCTACTCTATGCCTTTCCTTGCTAGACTCCACCTCCAAAGTTATTCAGCAGCTTCTCATTGAAGCTCTTCCGTGATTCTGATGAACCCCATACTGGCCTCGTCAGTTATGGTAATCCTTTTTACCAAAGAAGCACCAGACCCCGATATCCGTGGACTTTTAGACCTAATTCGGACTTGCTAATCCATCAGTCGGGTTATTAGAAGTCCCTTCAATCTTTTGAAATTGGGCTTTTGGCTCCTCCTCTTCCGACCTATCACTCAGACACACTAGACCGGAAGTTGAAATTCTTACATCTTGACTCCACAAACCCACCTACTAACAAAACTATTAAAAGTAAACCTTTGAAAAGTTAGTAGATCAGAGGGGTACCCTCTCTTTTTAAACACAGCTATCACCTTGTCAAGTTCTACTCTAAATATTTTGACTTACTGTTGTGGACAAACGTATCCAACACTGAAATGTAGGGACATTAAAAACAAAAAATCTACAAATGCCCTATTTAATCATAGTAAGAACTGTAGTAATTTTAAAAGATTTTTATTTTTTGTCATTGATAGACTGCCAAAATGTGATTTTGGATCAGACCTTAAAACTTTATTGGAAGTTAAGGAATGTTTATAGCAGCTACGCTTGGAAGCATCTAAAGCATCGGGCATTAATGACAATATTTCAACAGCGTGTGTATTAAAATATAAATGTCAGTTTTTATAATGTATGCACACTTTAAATGTTTGTTCAGCATTATATTTATGGCTAGGTTTATTTTCTTATTTTATTGTACAGAATTAGTGAGTTTGTTAATTTTTAATATTGCTGTAGCTTTAGCATAGACACGTTTTTGTACACTAGGTGTTTACTTTCAGTGTTGAAGGGAACTGGATGCTGGGGTTAAATGTTTTTAACAATTTAGAGTTTAATTGTTTGTTTAATCTGTACTAATTGAGATATAAATGCTATTAGGATTGTTTTACACAGACTCTGATGAAGCCCGACTGTGGGTGAAAGCGCTTAGTCAGTTTGGTTGTTCTAATAAAGCTGATGTTCTTTTCTGCCAACGGATCTGGTTTTGTTACAAGTTTTGAGCTTAACCATATTAGACTTTGAAAAGTCACAGAACATATTACAATACAAGAAAACGAGATATACCTCCAACCAAATTTCACTAAGCAAAACAAAAGCGAAGAACAAAACAGGCTTGAAAACAATCCTCCAAATTTATTAGCTCCAAAGTAACGCAAAAGAGTAAACAATAAAATGAACGTCTTCACAATCCCAGCGTTTTCGTCCAAATGGACTTCATCAGACAAAGCAATTTGTCTCATTTAGTGTTTTATACAAATTTAAAAACTCAAACACCAATCATTTGCTTACATGTATTCAAAACCTACAAATCAACCTTCAAGCTATTTAATAATTTAGTATGCTCTCCTTTCTGATTCCATAAAATTACGTGAATTTTTATATTTATATATAAAAAAATAAATACAAGTGTTAAAATTATTCCTTACAATAAGTACCATGTTTTAAAATATTAAACCATTTAAAAAAAGAAATTTTATATAAATGAATTTATCATACAAAAAGTTAAATCCTTGTATTATACATGCATATGCTTAATGTAAGCATCAGTGCCATCTGCTGACCAAAGCAGGTAATTACTTCTTTAAATTCATATCCTAGCAGATCTCATTTTCAACAGGGGCAGAATAGAAATATATTCATTTAAACCAGGCTTTGTGTTTGCTTCTAGGGCAATACAAGAAAAGGTACAGCAAGACTTCGACTTATGAGGGAACTGGCTTAAAAAAAAAAAAAAGACTGACCTTCGAAGATAAACCACTCCCTTAAGTCAGTGAGTAAATCTACCCAGGTGGAACGTTTGACCAACTCACCTTTACTCCATAGATGCAATACATCACAAATGCACCAGTCAGTCAATGAGTAGTAATATACAAATACTTTCACCTACTGCAAAGAGAATCCAAGGAACCTTTAGCTTTACAAATAATGCCTAAAGTAGAATACTGTTTGCCATGTATTTGCTCTAAACTCTGCACAGAACACCTACACTTGGCAAGTTACTGCTAATGAGATTTTTTTTTAAAAATGAATGAGGGGCTTTTTTGTCACAAGTTTTAGATTAATTATTTAATCTGGGGCTATGTGGCCCAGTAAAAATAGTGTTATCTTCTTTTTATATTTAGTTAGTGTACAGTCATGAAAATATAAGTTAAACACTTCAATTCATAAGTTTTCTAAACTGGTAGCCCATTTGAAGGTTGTGGTAGTAGGAAGCTGAGCAGCGTGACCAGACTTTTCTATTTCCCATAGCATTGTCCAGCTCAATTGAAATCCTTAGCACTCTTTGACAAGCTGAGAGAGATGGAATTTCTCTGTGTCCTGGGTCTGTTCCTGGTCTATTTACAGTGGGGGAAATCCATGAGACATCCTCACTAGTAACCCATACTTTCTCAATGGACACTTCTCAATCTGGTGGAACAGTGGCTGCACTCTGATCTTCCCGGATAACTAAGATCCTCACTGTATCACAGAGTGAACTCTCTCACTCTGGAGAAACCCAATTTCTTCTTCTTGGATACTGTTATTTCTTCCCTTTAGTGAGTGACTGACTAAAGCTCATGACTGTAGATGGGTAGGACTTAAATTGGTAAATTGAGAGCTTTTTCCTGTGACTCCATTTTCATTTCTCCACAGATTTGGTACTGCTGCTTCTGTGCACATCCTCTGAGTGATCTCCAACCACCTGTATCAAACAAGACTCCAGGGTACTTAAATTCATTCCTCCCTTTGAGATAACTGCTCCCATCTCGACTGCAGAGACCAGTGTTATAAAAAAATATTTGAATGTTAATATGAATGTTTCCTTATTCTCTGTAAGGCTCATGTCTTTGGAGGACTGCACGTGATCTATCAAACATACCTTTTTAAGATCATCTTATGTAGCCAAGTTTTGCACCTTGTGCATTAGTTTGTTCAAGTTAGAAAAGGTTCTAAATTTTGTTTTTTTAGTACATCCTGTATGCAGTATTGGTTTGCTTACTTATCTTAGTCATACAAACATCATGAATGCAGAACTTGTGTTACTACTACTGTGGTTACTAACCCACAGAATGACAGAGAGCTTTGTATACTTTTTTCACAACTAAGGATGATATTCATGTCTTTATTACCAAGCTCTTATTGATATTGTGGCAGTACCGCTGCCAGTGTAGCAGTAGCAGCTTCCCAGCAATCTCTAGTTTTTATATTTACTTTTTTTGTCATGTGCTAATGAAGATTGCTTTTCATAAGGATGTGGAAATTACTTGTTTCAGAGCTATGGTTACTTGGGCTTTAGCATTCTTTTTGGTTCAGTTGTGCAGTTCACCTAAGTTCGAAGTAGGTAGCACTGGAAGTGCTTCAGAAATTTGCTGCTTCAGTGTTTGTATGTACTCATCTGTGATCAAGAACACTAATTTTGTACGCATGTGTGTGCATGCATCTGGTTGTATATAAAATGTAATATATATATATATATATATATATATATATATATATATACACAAGTATGTGTGTGTGTGTGTGTGTGTGTATGGATTCTTAGTCTGTTTTATAAATATATAACTACTCACACAGGGTAGGGTGTATGTGTTTATGTATACACGTACATGTGTATATTGGTATGTAAATAAAAACATTAAAATCATTTAGGGTGTGGTAAAAGTAGCTATTTGAATAGGAACTTTAAAAATATTCCACTACATTGTTGTCTTCTTATTTGCAGGTTATATTGATTTGTCTAAACGAAGAGTATCACCAGAAGAGGCAATCAAATGTGAAGATAAATACACAAAATCCAAGACCGTAAGTTTTCTTATTTATTGTGGAGTTGTTCATGGGTATCAGCATTTGTGCTGTTGTCTTGCTTCCTTAAGGAAATGGTAGCACATCATGTGGTTACAGCCTTTAACAGGCCTGTGTAATAAAGTATTGTCTGATAACTTTAATGTTTTTTGGCCCCTGTTCTGCAACATACAAGGACAGTAATCTGGAAATTAAAGTAAAGGACTAAAGCTCTGACTTGTTAGCAAGCTGATTCCTGTGTCAAGGGTACAGAAGAGTTTAAATTTTCACTTTCATTTGCCTGCTGTTTGACCTCAAACAAGTCATTTAACCAGACAGTGCTTTGGGGCAATTTGGTAATTTGGACTGTGCTCCTTAATGGTCTCCTTAAATGCACTAACCCATGAACTAGAAGACGGTGGCAAGATATGGATGTTACTACCATCATCAAGAGGACATTGCAGATTTTCGAATGCCACTAAGACCATCTCCCCATTGTCTGGTAACCTCTGTGAAAGACTGTTACACTGAGCTAGTGCATTTTTCTGCACATGTGTAGTGTTCTGTACCCCTTTGTGGGCTCACATTCCTGTTAAGTGTATGAGCTGTACTAGCTTGCCTTCCCCAAATGGTGCCCCTACAGCAGGGGTCTGCCATTTCCCTTACCTGAGATGCACAAGCCACTATCAACCACTTGCTGTCATACCTTCACTGTCATTTTCTCCAGTACCAGATCCTGTTGTTGAACCTGGATTTTCTGGTGTGATTAGGGCGAAAGCCTTTATGCTGTAGAGTCTGACATTGTTTAATAGCAGAATTGCCATTAAAAAAAACTATGACTTTTGGGGTTTGTTTCACTGTTTACCCTGATGTGGTACACATTTTTTATTAAAACACTTTAGAACGTCCATTGTTGTGTAATTGACTGGTGGATGTGTTGGTGTTCATTTTGTGTCTATATATGTATGTATGTATGCAAAGTTTAGGCATGCTTAAACGTTTTACATTTCTTAACTTTATGAGTGAATGAATATGAGTATGAGTCATATTCTTTTCAGCCATGATTCAAGCCATTAGCCATTAACAGTAAGGAAAAATAAGAAAGGGGGAATGCATCTCACTTTTGAAATACTATCTTTTGTATTCATATTTAAATAAACAAAACAAATCTAAAGATTTTTTTAGAAGTAATTTAAGAACTGAAGTTGTTTTCATTTGATCTTCAACCTGAGGGAGCTCTGATCTGGCACAGATTTGACTTGGCTGCATATTCCAGCATCAGATCCAAAGTCCAAGCTCCTCCCTTACCCTTAATGCCCCTTTCTCCCTCCCCCTCCCCTAGAGCTCGTTTTCCGTTCGTTTGATCAGCAGCTTGTATCCTTCGCTCCAAGCTCCGCTTGTAAGTTGTATTTTGGGGTTTTTTTTTTTGCTCTCTGATTTTCTTCTCTTTGACCTATCCTCACTTCTAACCCTACCCTATCTCTTTGTGTTCAGGCGTCGAGAAAAACTCTCTCTCTCCTCTTTCTGGCTTTCTTTAGTGCGTGTGCGTGTGTGTGTTCGTCCTGGCCATGGTAGATACTGCCACACCTGGCTTCAGGAAGTGTGCAGAGTGTGGGCATAAGCTCTCCCTGTCTGATGCCCACACTCTGTGCATAGTCTGCTTTGGTGTCCCCCATCTGACTTCCTCCTGCTTGATCTGCTTGGGCTTCAACCCCCACTCATTTGAGGGACAGGAAGAACAAACTTATCCTGAAAGGCCTTATTCCACCTCCAACGGAAGCCTCCGCTGTTCTTACTCAGCTCCCTGCTTCTGGGACTCAACCTCCTGCCAAGAAGTCTGGGAAGGAGAGAAGGCCTGATTTCAAGGAGCAAGATTGACCGAGGAAGCGGTCTCCAGACTGCTCTTTCTCGGTCAAATCTCTGTCCAAGTCCTGCCCTGATTCCAGTCTGAGCTCTCCTTGGCTCTGGTCCCCTTGCTTTTCGCAGAAGCCGGAGGTCTCCTGGGCTCTGTCTCCACTCTCTGCCCCCCCCCCCCGGCACAACTCCCGGCCTGGGTTGGCAGCGTCTTCCATACAGTCCTCTTGTAGCCTGTCCTTAGCCGAGGTGGACAGGATGATGTGAAAGTTCCTTTGGGCCCAGATCCAGTTGGGAGTATTGCTTGCTCCCTCCCACTCTGGGGGCGGAAAAACCCCCCCCCCCCAAACCCCCCCCCCCCTTTTTTTTTTTTCCCCCTTTGGGGGCCCCCCCCCCCTTTTTCCCCCCAAAACCCCTTTTTTTTTGGGGGGGGCAATTTTTTTTGGGGGGGGAACCCCGGGGGGTTTTTTTCCCCCCCCGGGGTTTTGGGGGGTCCCCCGGCCCGGGGGGGCCCCCTTTCCCCTTTTTTTCCCCCTTTTTGCCTTTTTTTGGGGGGGGGGTTTTCCCCGGCCCTTTCCCTTTTTCTTTTTCCCTTTTTTTTCCCCGGTTTCCCCCCTTTTTCCCCCCGGGGCCCCCCAAAGGGGGTTCCCCCAAAAACCCCCCCTTTTTTCCCCCCCCCCCAAAATTAAAAGGGGGGTTTTTTGGGGGCCCTTTGGAGGGGGGGTTTAAAACCCCCCCAAACCTTCAAAAAAATTTTTTTTTCCCCCCCCCCTTTTTTTGGGGGGTTTTGGGGGGGACCCTTTTCCCCCCCTTTTTTTTAATTTTTTTCCTTTTTGGGGGAAAAAAAAAGGTTGGACCCCCCAAAAAAATTTTTTTTTTTTTTAAAAAATTTTGGGAAAGGGGCCCGGGCGGGGTTTTGGGGGCCCCCCAAAAGGGGGGGGCTCCTCGGGTTTATCCTCCTGACAGGGGGGTGGGAAAAAAGGGGGCCCCCAAACCCCCCCCCTTTTTGGAAAATTTTTTTAAAACCGGGCCCGGGGGGGGCCCCCCCCCCCTTTGGGGGGAAAAAGGGGGGTTTTTTTCCCCCCCCCCCCCTTTTTTTTTTGGGCCCTTTCCCCAAAAAAGGGGGGGCCCCCCCAAAAAAAAGTTTTGGGGGGGGCCCCCCCTTTTTTTTTTTAAAACCCCCAAGGGTTTTTTTAAAAGCCTCATTTTTCCCCTTTTTTAAAAAGGGGGGGGGTTTTAAAAGGGGGGAAAAAAAATTTTTTTTTCCCCCCCACCCCCCCCAAAAAAAAAAAGGGGGGGGGAACCCCCAAAACCCCCCCCCAAAGGGGGAAGGGGGGCCCCCCGGGGAGATGGGAAAAAAATTTTTTTTCCCCCCCCCCGGGGGGAAAATTTTGGGGGGGGAAAATTTCTTCCCCCAAAGGGGAAAAAAAAATTTGGGGGGGGCCCGGTTTTTTCCCCTTTTCCCCCTTCCCCAAAACCCCCCGGCCCCAAAAGGGGGGGGGCCCCAAAATTTTAAAAGGAAAAACCCCCCGGGGCCCGGCTTTTAATTTTTTTTTTTGGGGGGGAAAAAAAAATTTTGTTTTTTTTTTCCCCCCCTTCCGGGGCCCCTTTTGGGTTTTTTTTAAAATTTTTTTTGGGGGGGGGTTTAAAAAAAAGGAAAAAAAATTTTCCCCCGGGGGGGTTTTTTTTTTTTCCCTTTTGGGCTATGGTTTTTTTGGGGGGGGGGTTTACCGGGGGGGTTTTTTTTTCCCCGGGGGTTTTTTTCCCCCCCGGGGCCCCCCCCCCGGGGTCCCAAAAACCCCTGGGTTTTTTTTCCCCCCCCAAAATGGTTTTCCCCCCCTTTTTAGGTGGCCCCCAAAACCCCGGGGGTTTTTTTCTTTAAAAAAAAGGGGGGGGGCCCCCCACAATTTTTTGGGGGTTTTTTTTTTTTGGGGGGGGGGGGAAACCCCTTTTTTTTTGGGGGGGAAAAAAATTATTTTTTTTTCCCCCAAATTTTTTTTTTTTTTGGCCTTTTGGGGTTTTTCCCCCCCCCCTTTTTTTGATTCCCCCCCGGGGGCCCCCTTTTTTTTCCCTTTTCCCCCCCCGGGGGGGGTTTTTTTTGGGGGGGGGTTTTTGGGGGGGTTCCCGGGGGGGGGCCCCCCCCCGGGGGGGGTTTTTTTTTTTTTAAATTTTTTTTTTCCCGGGCCCCCCCCCCAGGGTTTTTTAAAAAAAAAAAAGGGGAAAATTTTTCCCCCCAAAAAAAAATTTTTTTTGGGGGGGGATTTTGGGGGGGGGGGTTTTTTTTTTAAAATTTTTGGGGAAAAAAAAGGGGGGCCCCGGGGGGGTTTTTTTTTTTTTTTTTCCAAAAAACCTTTTTAAAAGGGGGCCCCTTTTAAAGGGGGCCCCCCCCTTTTTTTTTAAATTTTTTCCGGGTTTTTTTAGAACCCCCTTTTTTTTTTTTGTTTTCCCTAAGGTTTTAAAAGGCCCCTTGGCTTTTTTTAAAAAAATTTGTTAAAAATTTGGGGTTTTGGTTTTCCAAATTTTGTTTTTCCCTTTAACCCCAAAAAAAAAAAAAAAAAAAAAAAAAAAAAAAAAAAAAAAAAAAAAAAAAAAAAAAAAAAAAAAAAAAAATTTTTTTTTTTTTTTTTTTTAATTGCTTTTTTTTTTTTTTTGTTTTTTTTAAGAAGGTTTTTGTTTTTTTTTTTTTATTTTTTTTTTTTTTTTGGGCCTTGGGTTTATTTTAGCCCTTTTGAGTTTTCCTCAAAAAGGGAAAAAAGTCTTTTTAATTCATTTTGGCCCCTTTCCTTTTAACACAATGCTAATTTTTTTAGCCCCCCCCAAATTGATTCTGTTGGAAAAGGGTTTCTACTGGGTAAGGGGGCTTAGCCCCCCTTTTTCCCAAGGTTTTAAAACTCCCGTTTTGGACTTTGTCCCATTTCCCCTTTGGGTTTCCCAAAATTTTGGTCCTCCTTTGGGGGTTTCCTTTTTTAAAGGTTTTGGTTTAAAAACCCCCAGTTCCTCCCCTTTTTTTTCTCGCTTAAAATTTTTTTCTTTGGCTGCTCATTTGAAAATAGTTTGGAAAACTCCCAGTTCTTTCGGGAAAAAGTTTAGTTGATATCTTTACCAGGAAGGTTTTATTAGAAATGGGTTTTTATTTGTTTACTCCTGGATCCTTTTTTCATTTTCTTTGGGAAAAAATGGAATGTTCAAAGGTTTTTTTTTAAAACAAAAAAAAATTTTAAAAATGGTTTTTTTGTTTTCTCAACTTTTAAAAAAACCATTTTAAACTTTTGGGTTAAAATTGCTTATTTTTTCAAAAAATTTTCCCTTTTAAAATTTTTTTTGGTTATTCATGCCCCCTTTGGGATTTTCATTTGTCGAAACCTTTTTTTCCCCAAAAAAAAAGGGTCCAAAAGTTTTTGGTTTCAGTAAAAAATTTTTTGGAATTACTTGAAGTGGGTTTTGGAAAAATTTTTATTTCAATAATTCCCCTTGTTTTCCCCCAAATTTAAAAACCATTTCTCTGGGAAAAAAAATTTTTAAGGTTTTAGTTTCCTTTTTTTTTTTAAATTTGGAGATTTAAAATTTTCATTTTTGGTTTTACAAACAATTTCTTTTGCTTTGGGAAAAATCCCAATGATTTTTTCCTTTTAAAACTTGACCGTTTCTAAAAATTGGGGATGGATTTCTTTTTTTTAAAAAAAAAGGGTTATTCCCCAAGGTTTTGCTTTTTTTGGGTTTTGGTGGTGTTCTCTCTTTTTCCCATCCCACTTTATTTCCCCTTATAATTGGAGTTTTAGGGGGGGATATTTGCTGTGTTGCACCCTTCTTAATTCCCAGGGTTTATTGGTCTGGGGCCGTTCCTTTTAAGATCAAAAAAAAATTTAAAAAAAATTTTTTCCCATAATTTTTATTTGGGTTTTTTCTTTGTCTTAACCCCCTTTCCCCCCCCTTTGGTGGGCTTGTATCCCAAGGAAGACCAGGGCCCATTTTTGGGTAATTTTTGTTTCTGGTTATTTATTATTGTCTAGGTTTGGGGTGTGTTTTCCAAAAAACAAAGGGGGGGGAGAAATTTGGGTAAGGGCATATTTGAATAATTGATACCCAATCGGATTGTGGGATAAGTTCCTTCATTAAAAAAAATAAAACAACAATATGGCTTATTAAACAAAATTTTTTTCATTGGAGAATAGTAAATCATAAAAACAAGTTTAGTGTTTAGAAAATTGTAAATTTTAAAACTTTCCTTGGTTAAATACAAAACATTGAAAAGTATATAAAGGGATGTAACTTGGGTCTTTTCCTATTGTTTTTTGGTATTTTTTGTGAAAAAAAAAAGGGCATTTTTTAAAGTTGAAAAGGGGTTTTTGGGATATGGTGGTTTACAGGCAGGGTTTTGGGGAGAAAAAAAAAAAAAAAAAAAAAAAAAAGAAAATTTAGTAGTACCATAGGCCAGAGTGGTTACTAAACCTGCAGATTTTGTTTTAGGTTGTTGTTTTGTAAAACATGTTATTGCAAAAGGAGATGAGAGGGCGTGCATATTGTAGAAAGGACATCAGAAAGAATGTGACTGTGTCTTTCTAAGAACAGAGAGCGAGGTAGAAGGCATATTTATAAACAAGCCTGAATTGTGAGAGAACGTAAGCAGTCAGTGTATTGATGTAAGCTGTGGTTGAATTTGAGTAAACCAAGGTACTTGTAAGAATCTGCAGGAGAAATGATATTCCTCTGGAGGTGATGAATAGGATAGCACGGAGTCTAAAGTTTCAGAGCACAAGTAATCTTGGAGCAGAAACTATGCATAATCTATGGATCAAGTTGAGAGAACAGTATAGACAAAAATGTGAATGTGTAGAGCATTACCAAAGCCTGTTGTGTATATTCTTTCATAGCTGTTTTGAGTACAGAAGTATTGCACTGCAAGGTGTGTTGGATTCTCACATGCATAGTTGCTTGTATGGTTTATATTATTGCAAGGTGTAGGTCTTGCCTGTTTACTCGATTTTAAAAATGTTTAGGTTAAAAGTAAGGATTTCTGAAAAAAAAAAAGTTGTAAGTAAACCAACCTTTATTCTTTAACGGTATAAAACATTTCATGATATAAATTGCATATAACAGCAAAGCACTTTCAGTAATTGTGTGTGATAAAAATATTAAAGCAGCCAGTTACTTTCCTTTGTTATTTTTAAAAAAAGTGTAGGCATTACAGTGTAAAAAGAAGAATTGCTAGACAAAAACATGTTTTAATTTGCTGTAATCTTGGACTGTAGGGGTGGGGGTTGGGCTGTAAAAGTGTGCTGATAATATATAGGTTCATAGGTAAGTACTAGGCTATCTGCCCGAAGACATTTATAAGCCTAGCTGGAATGTGTTTGCTTTCATCGCCCCCTTACATTAGTTCCTTGTGCCACTGTCCAGCAGAGCCATTGAAGTGATCCCCGGGGTAAACTTTCTGTTTCCTATCCACTTGTCAAGGTTTCTCTTGAAGAGTGTTAGCGAGGAGGTGTGCCTAATGTAGATTGGAATCCTGTTCCAGAGCATGGGAAGTCTCTGGGACAGGAATCTATCCCTCCAGCACGTCCTCTTTATTGTTGTGGTGAGGTTTAGATCCCTAGAGCGTGTGGCTCGAGGGGATATGGTTTTCTCTAGGTGGAGCATGTCCATCAGTTCTGGGTTGGATATAGCTTTGTATGTCAGGCATAGATCACCTCTGAGTAGGTGGTATGCAACCGAGTACAGCTGGAATTTCTTCAGTCGAGCTGCATAGGGCATCTGTTTGAGGCCAGTGATCCTCCTGGTGAGATGCTTCTGTGGTCTTTCCAGCTGTTGCAGGTGTCTTGTAAGGTACATACCAAATGGGACGTTGTACTCTGATGGGTCTGATGAGTGTAGTGTAGCAGGGCACAATTACCTCTTTTGATCTGAATGCAAACCCTTTTGTGATTAGGTGGGTCACATTTTCTAACCACTTTGGCAATGTGATTATCAAAAGAGATTGCTATCTACTTGGGTCCCCAGCTCCCTTATTACGTCTTCCGCATTTAGGGGGCTACCACTTATGTGGTAGTTTATGGGTACTTTTGTTTTTTCCAAAGGGGATGACTATGCATTTTTTGGCATTTAGCTTGAGGCCATGGTTTTGACACCAGGTATCTGTCTCAGTGAGACCCTTTTGGAGGATGTCTGTGTCAGCCGGAGAGTCAATTATAGCCCCTAGTTTGCAGTCATCTGCGAACATGGTCAGCCATAGACCTCCTGTGCTTGCCTGTACCTCTGTATGCCGAACAGGAGGGGTCCTAGGACTGAGCCATGGGGAACGCCACTTGTAACCGGTTTAGAGTCGGACCTAGCTTCTGCAACTCTTACCATGTGGGTTCTGTCTGTGAGCCAGTTGGCAACCCATCTCGTGACGTAGGGGTTTATGTTCAGGCTGGTGAGCTTGTCTATAATACCAGAATGGGGAATGGTGTTGAAGGTCTTTGTGAGGTCTTGGTAGGCTGTGTGGACCACCTTTCCCTCATCTATAACCTTGGTTACTGTCTCTGAGAAGTCCACTAGGTTTAGGAGGCATGATCTGCCCTTAAAGCCGAACTGGGTAGGGTCCAGTGTTTGGATGTTCCCAATGTTTCTGTTAATGAGATCCATGATGATGCGCTCCATTGCCTTGCAGGCCAAGCTAATCAGGGTTATAGGGCGATTGTTCCTGGGGTCTGTTGTGGCTCCACCTTTGTGGAGTGGGATAACTGTTGCTGAGCGCCACTCTATGGGCTTGTAGCCTGTGGAGAGGCTGAGTTTGAAACGGTGTGTTTAGGTGAGGAGTTAGTTTATTTTTGAACTCCTGTAGGACGCAGCTTGGAACACCGTCCGGTCCCATTGATGCTGTGTTTTTGCTTTGGAGAGGGCTGTTTTAACCAGAGTGTCTGATTTCAGGAGCACTACATTCTTCTGGTATGGTTATGGGCTCCTTTGGGGGTCAGAGGGGGGGTGAAGTTTGCACTGAACCTGTCTGCCAGAATGTTGGCGATATCGGTCGGTTCAGTGTATTTTGTGCCATTCTGCACTAACTCCGAGCAGATCTGAGAATTGCCACTTAGATTCTTGTCATAGCTAAAGAATGCCTTGTGGTTATCTTTGGAATCCTTGGCAATTTTTCTTTCGAAGCTAGCCTTGGATGATTTTATGAGGGATCATAGTTTCTTGCTGATACTGATCAGGGATGTCTTACCTTCTTGGGTTTTTTCTCTACTAGTTTTCTCCTATTGTATAGCTTGTTTATGGCAGGGGTCCACCAGATTGTTTTCCTTTTCTTGGAGGAGTGAGTCTTGGTTTTGCTTGGGATAGCACAATCCATGCATTCTTGTAGGTGCCCATAGAATGCATTAGTAAAGCATTTTGCAGCTTGGGCAGCATTATCCTTTAGCATGGGGGCTTTGAAACTTTCCGCCTCGGTCTTAAGTAACATGAAGTTTGCTTTTGAAAAGATTTTACACGGTGGTTTCTTTGACCGGGGGTGGAGGCGGAATGTGGATATCCAGAGTGATTAGTTTATGGTCAGATCTAACCAGCAAAGGGTTGACCTCCGGTGTGGAACACCGGTCACCCATGTTGGTGATGACCAGGTCCAATATGTTGTCACCTCTGGTGGGGGTGTTGACCAGTTGATCCAGGGCGTTTGAGTTTATAAATTCTATGAAATGTTGGGCAAGGGAGTTGGTACTAGAGTAGTTCTCTCAGTTAATGTTTGGGTAATTGGAATCACCCAATATCAGGGTTTTTGGTAGGACCTTTGTTTCCCAGTGTTTCCAGAAATGTGGAATGGGGGTCCTGCGACATGGTGGGTGATCTGTAGCAAGCTACAATGTGAATTGCAGTTTTGCCCATTGTTAGTTGCATGTGGATGATCTCTGAAGCATTGTGCTGTGTCACTAACCTGGAGGTGTGGGTGTCCTTGATGAATATGGATACGGCCATGCCTTTTGTATTTGTGTCTGGGTTTTGTGGCCGAAATGTATGGTATGAGTTGCAGCCTGGTAGTGCTGGGGTGCTCTCTGGAGCCTTAAACCAGGTTTCTGTTACTGCACGTATATTGATTTTCTCCATACTGAGGAGTGCCTCGAGTGCGTGCATTTTGAGGATTAGACTTCTGGCATTGAGTAGCATTACCCTCAGTTTTTTGTAGCATTACCCTCAGTTTTTTTTGTTACTTGTGCTATTTACGGTGGTGGGTTTGTCTTTTGAGCCTTGCCTAAAAAAGGCACTATGGGGTGGCAAGAGCCTTGGCCAGTATTCGAAAGCCTAAGGTTGACAGGTGCAAACCATCTCTAGCAAAGCAGTGTGACGTGTCGAGCATGTCATCCCAGGCTGACGGACACTGGATCCCCTTTGAATGACACCAGAAACTTAGCTAATTGTTGAAATTGATAATTTTTTCTTTATACCATGGTATCATTCTTGGTGAGAGCAGGATGCTACTCAAGGTCATACCGGCCTGGGCTACATGATCAGAGAGCTCTTCCATGTCTCTTCATGTAGTCCAGGGAGGTACGGCACAGGTCATTCACACCAACATGGACAATGACAGAGTCGTATTTGTACTTTTTCTGGAGTGACCTGAGTGCTTGTGTTATGTGGTGGATCCTGGCACCTGACAGGCAGCTAACAGTAACCTTCTTGTTCAGCCTAGTGAGTGAGATGTCAGTGTGCCTGACTATAGAGTCCCCTATTACTAGTGTGTAGGGTATGTTATTTTGCCTTAAGGGCTGTGATTGCATGGCACACTGGTTTTGTGAAGTATGTGTTTCATGGTTTGTGTTGGGGGATGGAGGTTGCTTGGGTGTCTGCTTTGGAGGTCTCAGCTTTTGCAGATTTTTATTTAGAGTCTCCGAGTATGTTTTCGTGTATTTGTGTGTTTTTTGCCAGTGCTGGTTTCATAGGTCTATGTGAGACTGGTGGTGTGATGCAAGTAATTCCCTTCTTCTCTTGACTGTCTGGTCCAGTCTTTGGTTGAGAGAGCTTAGCCTCCAGTTTGGCTGTATAATTGCATCTCTCGCATGTATTGGTGTTTGGTGGTAGGAGGAGAGGGTTGTCTGTGTACATGGGGCAGTAGTAACATTGCCTCAAAATGCCCAGATTCACCAGTTGGACAGGAGAGTACACCTGAAACTGCCCTTTGGACATGCCTGGATGGGTACAGTGAACTGTTTTACTGATTGGCTGGTAAGGTCAAATAGAGAGCCTTGTCCTTCTGTACAGTATAGGGGGGTCTAGTGCTAAGATTTATTAGTGCTTGCTATGTGTTTTGAGCAAGTGCCAGGCTGAGAAGTGAAAGGTTTGAGTGCTTAAGCTGAAAGTTTTAGTTCCAAGGGAAAAATTGAAGAGTAGACTGTGTGGAGCCGGGAATAGTTATACCCTAACTAACCGGCGCGCAAAACCGTGCAAATGCGGGTTTTACAGCAGGGAAATGAAAGTGCTAGAAATTAGCCCAAAATGGCCAATAAACTACTAATTTCTGGGCTGAAACCACTCCTCCAGGGACAGATAGGCTGCTCAAAGCTCCCCTCTCTCACAGGTGAACAGAGAAACTTCCTTCTGTCCAAGTAAGGTATGGGCAAACACAGAAACTTGTAACACAGCTCTGAATTCAGCACTAACTTGAAAACTGGACTATACTAGCTTAGAAAGGCAGGAAAACAAGTATTTTTTGTTTTGTTTTTCGGAAAATAAAGCAGATACAATCAAAAAACACTTAAAATACACAGAAATGGCTATCACACTTGAGTGTGTAGCCTACAACAGTTAAACGGGTAATTTAAACACAAAAACAACTTTGTTAAAGTGCAGGCAGTAAAATAAGTACAATATGTAGCTGAAACAAGTTTTTTAAATCACAAACTCTAAAACACCGGCATTTTAGGTGGAATTAGCTAAAGGCAGTAAGAAAATGCAGAAAAATGATACTTGATCACTCCAATGTCTCTCTCTTGTCCCTCTGCTGCTGTAGAACTCTGCAGGGCACAAGGCAGGAGCTTGCTGTTTACTGTATATGTAGATTTGAGATGTTTTCTCATACGTTTGTGTAGGGGAATGTCTGCATTAATGCCCTTGGCCTAATTTAATAACAAGTTATTTATGTAAGCAAGTGGGCTTCAAAAATAAGAACACTTGTTAGTGTAGCAAAGTTTTTGTTTGTGTGAGTTGAAAAGTCTGCAGCTGAAATCGAGGGAAGACCAGCTGACTAAAGGTGAAGGAAATAAATCTTGAGAGTTCTGGACATTGTTTGCTTAATGGAACATAAGGTACAAGGGCAAGCAGCTTATTAAAAAATAAAGTTTGAAATTATTGCAAGTGAATTTAAAAAATAGCTTTTGTGGTACCAGTGCCTGTATTAAAACAGTGTATATTTGGTTTTATGTAAAGATAGCCAGTGTACATTTTTCTTGAGGCTATGTTTTCGGAAAGTATAAAAGCTGTTTTTGCATCCGAGAGGGAAATAAAGGTAAAACAAAATTAATATAAGTAGGAACACAGACTGTAACATGCGGCTTACCATGGAGAATATTAATTTTAGGTTGGGCAATATCTGTGCGTGGAGGTGGCGATTTGGGGGAGTTCCCAACAGGATGGTTAAACTTCATTATTTGAAGATGTGCATTGTTGTGTGTGCTTGTTTTAAAGTAATAGATTATAAGGGTATTATGGGTGTGTACGTTTTTTGTAAGATTTCACTGGTCAAATGGAGATGACAAAAAAACAACTGTGTAATATATGTGTATCTATGCCTATGTCATACGTGATAATTCAATAAAGATGTCTCTTTTTTTTTTTTTTTTTTTTAAAACGACTGTATAAAGGATCAACCTGCCAAACATTAGCTTGTGCATGCACTACAAATTTAAAAAGGTTATCATAAGTTATTTCCACCTATTATTTATCATAATGGCTACACTATCCATATTTTTGGAATTCAAATTGCATCACTAGTGTAGACAAAAGTTGAGTATTGAGTTATATTAGGAAGTGCAGAGTTCAAATAGCAGTGCTACAGGAAAAATATTTGGTAAGAAATGAACATGTAAATTTGATAAAGAATGGATTTTAGTATGGATATTGCTAGAAAACTGGAAGAACTCTAATAGTGATAGAGGAAAAAGATGCTCCCTAGTGGCAAGGGTGGATTACACTGGCATGTGTTAATATTCCGCCTAAAGTTGCTATTGTGAAGCTTAAGAAAATTTTGGATGAAATAATCCACTTTCAGCAGGGAATATTACTTATAGGTAGGGAATGGATCCAACAACAAAATCAGTGGATTTGACTACTAGTCTACCTAGTTTACCCAAGACTCAATATTCTCCATCATTGGACCAGTTTTCATTCAGAGTTCTGTCTCCCTTTCTAGAAGGGCCAAAATCTACCTCCTTTATGTCCACTTGTTCTTCTAGGAGTTTAACTGAAGCAGACGTGGAGAGATTGGTGAGAAAAATCCTCTAGGCACAGAGTATGCCAACAGTTCTCTTGGCTCCTATCCCCTTGGGTCAGGAGTACGGATGTCTTACTACCCCTGCTTTGCATCATCCTCTGACTTCCTTCGAAGATTCAGAGTCCTTGGATCCAAGCTGCCTGGCTCCGTCTGCTTTGGATCAGAAGATACATTTGTCCTTGGCTCCAAGTTCTTCATTTCAGTCGGAGCTGGAGACCTCTTGTCGCCGTAGCTGCCTTGTAAGTTCCGAGATGGAGTCTACTCCAAGTTTTTGGAGCCATCTCTGCACCTCAGGGCTTCGGCTGGGATTAGCTCAGCCCTGGCTTCTGCCTCGGGAGAATTAACCTCAGAGCAGGGAAGACTAGGATCCAGAGGCATGCCCTCTCAGATCTCTGGTCCCTCTCACGGGAGATCAGCCTTTGAGGTTTTGAAGCGAGCCTTGTCTGCTTCGACAGCTCAGATGGTTCCTACACCCTAGGATCTTCAGCCCCCACAGAGTCCCAACCTCTTTCTCCAAGGGGACAGCGTGTTCTGAAACCTCAGGCTTCCCAGCAGTGTATTCCCATTTCTTCTAATACCTTCCCAGGGCATCCCAATGAATAGGTCCTTAAGAAGTTGTGCAAGAGGAAGCAGTTAGATTCCCCAAAAGAATCCGTCACTGAAGACACAGATTTCGATGAGGATGAAGGGTCTCCAGGGTCACCTCCTGACAGTGTCTCCTTTGGAGATCTTTCTTTTTTAAAATTTATAGAATGTGACTGGAAGCTCTACAATCTTTCATCTGAGGAGTCTGTGTACCTGGAGACTTTGGTACCCTCCCGTCTACTTCTTGAGTAGCTCTGCCTGCTGATGAGCTCATTTAATTGATCTTTTGGCGGGCATGGAAGGTCCCCAATACCAATGAGCCGATCCCTGGAGACCGGACCAAATAATTGCTGTTCCTGAAGATAAGCAGTTTTGAACAAAAGGTATGCCTGTGGATCCCATGGTCATGGTGGTGGCCACAAAAAAGGAACTAGCTAAAGAAAGTTCCTCTGTCTATCCCTCAACACGGATTCTTAGGTGATGGATAGCTTGGGAAGCTTATCTATGCATCAGTGACCTTTTACTTATGGTCCCTGAACCTACCTGGCACATTTCAGTAGGTTACAGAGTAATCTGATTAAAGAGCTTTCATCTCTCAGGATCCTCCATTTCTGAGTGAGTGCAGGCCTGTCTTACTTCACAGTTGGCTACCCTCCAGTCTGTTTCTAACTCTTCCATGAAGCTTGTTTCTCATGCAGCCAAAGGAATGAGTAGAGTGACGAGTTCCAGCATTTCCATCAGGAGGCATGTGTGGATGGGCTTGTATGACTTTGCAGAGCCTTTCAAGTCGTCGTTTGCCAGTGCTCCTTTTGACGGCACATCCTTATTTGGTCCTAAGGTAAAAGACACATTGTCCAGGTGTGAGAAAGATGGGGAATACCCTATCTGCCATGGACATGTGTTTCTCCACTCCTCAGAGATCCTTCTCCAGGAATTAGCGAAGGTAGTGGAAAATTGTGGTTCAGAAAATTCCAAGGGCCTTTTTAAGACAAATGTGGAAGTAGTTCCCTCGGGCGCAGATGGGGGAACTCAAATGGTAAACACTGCCATCATGGCAGAGGAGGCCTGCAAAATCAGTGTCCAGAGATGCTTTCTTTGACAGACCCTTCCAGTGCTCCTGAACAGAGGCCCTACTTGCCCTCCTGTGGAGGCAGTTGGGGGTAGGCTTTCTCATAGCAATGCATATTTCAGGGAGGTCCAGTGTGATAGCAGACAAATTGAGCAGGTGCATTTTTCTACCTCATGATTGGTCCCTCAGTCAAAATGTGATGAAAATGATATTCCATCAGTGGGGTCAGCCTTGCTGCAATCTTTTTTTACCTCTCCCCTAAACAGCAAGTGCAGAAGCTACTTTGCCCTGATCCCTCCCCCGTCCAGGGGAGTCACTGAGGGATGCTCTTCTACACAGTTGGCCTTCTGATCTTCTTTATGCCTTCCTCCTGATGCCATTAATCCAGAAATTTTGTCAGAAAGTTGCTAGTTTGAAGAGCAAAGTAATCCTTGTTGCACCATATTGGCCTCAACAGATTTGTTTCCTCTTCGTTTGGCCTCATTTACTTCATCAACCATGCATTCTGGATCCAACTCCAGACCTCCTGTTTCACCTGACCGGCATGATTCATCTGGAAATACCCAGTCTCAGGCTGGACTGCCTGGCTTCTCCAGTTTCATTAATAGCCAGACAACCTATGCTGTCCTCTCCAGTTCGACATATACTCCTTGTTTTCTCATAAACCATCTGCACATAAGCTATACTGCAATAAATGGAAAAGGTTCATTCACTGGTTACTACAGAATAGCATTGACCCCCTTGTAAGCTCCGATTCATGATATTCTTGATTTTTAGCTCGGCTTTTTATCGTAGTCCATTTAGCAGAAATTTCCAATTTTCATATAGGTGTCCATGGTCCTTCAATTGCTTCACATAAACTCTGCAAAGCTTTTAACACATTCACTCCGGTGCAGCTCAGAAAAAGCTGTCTGCTTAATTCCACCATAGGAACAACAGTGCAGCCTGAGCTCATTTTCTGAAAATCCATTTGTAATACCATACAAAAAACAAATGTTCATAACTGTTTAACTGTAAGAGCTAGACTAAAAATGTAAACACGAAAGTTGTTCAGCAGACACTGACCTTTCCAACAGTGTAAATGTTGATAGTGCATATCAAAGTCATTATTAAATATCTGGCAAGGAATGTCGATATTCTGCTTTGCTTTTCCAAAAAGGTAAAAAATATGCACAATATCTTGGTCAATGTACCATGCAGACCTATACAATTTGAATTTAATTTGTTAGTAAGAATGTCAGCTTTAAAATGATACCATAACCATTACTATGTGATGTTCCTTTCTTGAGATATTCACAGAAATATGATTAATATATTTCTCATAATTGATAAAGCATAATATCTCATCACCTGCAACAGAGCCTACATATCAGTGTAGAAGTTGTGCATCTGAATGTCCGCTTCAAAATGATGCATCATTTGTGTGGTCATCATGCTCCCTTGCAAAGATATGGGCATAATAATGAGAAGTATTGTAAATGTATAATGTTCATATTCGTGCAAGACTAAACAAACTGTGATATCTGTACATACATACAGTGCACATACACAGTTCTTTTACCATGTTGTAAGGAGTAACACTGTCTTCAAAATGCGGTATTACTTGGCACACTGACATGCTCCCTTGCAAAGTTATTTACCAAAATATGAAAAAAAATCATAATTTCCATAATCTAAGTCCAAAACAAACTTTGATATCTGCACGTGTCCAACATACAGGCACATTTCTTTTACCATATTAGAACTATCAATACTGTTTTCAAAATGAGGTATTACTTAGCACATTCAGATGCTCCCTTGCAGAATTATTTACCAAAATATGAAAAAAATCATAATTTCCATAATCTAAGTCCTAACAAAACTGATATGTACATTTGTACAGCATTCAGAACCAGTTGTTTTACCATGTAGACACATATGATTGTAAATATACACATTCTTGGTGTAGCCAACATACTGCTGAATGGGTACATGTAAAGAGAAAAAGCAAGGCAAGGACCGCCACTCTACTAATGAATCCAGGACAGGCATAAGACTTCAGTGGCAGGCAAGGCCATCTCATCTGTCCAATAGCTGTGCTGGCTACCCACTCAGACAGCCAATAACACTGCAGTCTCACGACCTCCTTCAGTGTCCCAGTTTGCCTTGCCTATGCCTTTTCTCTTTACATGTGTCCATTCAGCAATGGACCTAAGGGATCAATTTCTGTATTAGTAAGCCCTTCCTGTCATCTAAACTCTACACATGCCTGATAAAAGCAGACTAAAAAAGTAGTATTGCAGGATGGTCACTGCCATATTAGATTGTATGTGGTAGCACTCTCCCTAAATAGTCTTACCATACTGGTCCTACTTGGTCATGGCTGTTTTTCATTCTTCTCACAATCTGCATATCACCAATCCTGCATAGCTGTCCCACGCCATTGTGGAGGTCAGTCAAGAACAACGCCATGCCCCTCCTCATTTAGGTGAACGCCATACCTTCAGAACAGGTGAACATCTTCTGCGGTGATGCTGTCATGACAGATTGTAGATCCACCGACCCTGTGCATCAGGCCATACATGAACCCATTCTGTAAACGTCTGGCAAATCACAGAGGATGCAAGTCACTAAATATTAACATATCTATTCATATCCTTCATAAAATACATTCTAGCACAAATCCTGTTATTCTAGTAACTAATTTAGAAATAATAATATTTAAATTCTAAGTCCAGATTTTGCATCATATGTGTTACATTTTGTGAAATTTTTAAAAATGAAAGAAATAAACTGGTGTGGGGGGTGGCTTACAATTGACCCCAAGTGGAGAAAAACCCAAAGCTTGCTTGTGCATTCATCAGTGTGATAACGACTTCTACTTATGTGAGTAACAGTGACAGCTGCTGAGAGTTTGGCCTTATTGGTAATGTGATAATGAACTGCATTTCATTACTGCAAAGTTATGCATGCTCAAGCACAGGTGATAACTGCTGCACAGAACCTGTTGAGTAGGCATTCATTATATTACCTTGTGCAGCTGTTATGTAGTACAGACTCATTATCATTAGTAAGGAGAAGACCTGAGTAATTTAGTAAAATAGTTTAACACTTTGATATTACTGAGTCCTTCCTCCCACCTAAATTCCACACATGACTAACAAAGCCAAGAAAAATGCCCAAAATATGTGGTACCTTCATGCCAGTAGTAGTCTGCAAGTAATCACCTTTATCTCACTCAGACAACTACTGAGTATAATCATAGATGCAATAAGACAGGCAAAAATGGCAAACTTATCTGTGTGATCCATTTAAAAGTATTAATTCATGTTATCTCACCTAACCAGCTCTCTGGTTACAATAAGAGTCAGAAGTTAAAAAGGCAGAAATATTGGTCAAAATATCCAGTGGAGCAATGCCAACAATCAGAGAAAACACAAAGGTCAGACCTAAATTTTGCATGAAAACCATGGATGCTTCTAAAAAGTGTTGAACACCAAGACATGTTACCTAGTCTAGATAGCTTGTCTTCTGATAGAAGACATACTTTACCAGTGATTCAGTATAACAAAGCCAGCTCCCAGGATGACAAAATGGCCAAATGGATTAGCCAATCATGCAACATCTTTTCTGTGACACTAATTTATCTTAACCAGTAACCCCATCAGTTGTTTGTGTGGTATATGCACAAACACCAAAATTACAATAAACAATTCTGCCCAGTGGTCACTTCTGCAGTCTGACCATGTATGTATAGGCACTTCCCTGATACACAAATCAATTATTCCCCCAAGCAACATCTTCATTATTATGTGCTGGTGTAAACCTATGACAAAATGGCCAAATGGATTAGCCAATCATGCAACATCTTTTCTGTGACACTAATTTATCTTAACCAGTAACCCCATCAGTTGTTTGTGTGGTATATGCACAAACACCAAAATTACAATAAACAATTCTGCCCAGTGGTCACTTCTGCAGTCTGACCATGTATGTATAGGCACTTCCCTGATACACAAATCAATTATTCCCCCAAGCAACATCTTCATTATTATGTGCTGGTGTAAACCTATGACAAAATGGCCAAATGGATTAGCCAATCATGCAACATCTTTTCTGTGACACTAATTTATCTTAACCAGTAACCCCATCAGTTGTTTGTGTGGTATATGCACAAACACCAAAATTACAATAAACAATTCTGCCCAGTGGTCACTTCTGCAGTCTGACCATGTATGTATAGGCACTTCCCTGATACACAAATCAATTATTCCCCCAAGCAACATCTTCATTATTATGTGCTGGTGTAAACCTGCACCAAAATTAAACAATCACCTAAGCCAACCCTTCAGTAAAATGTTGATGTATGCACAAGCACCAACATGAAGCATTTCCCTGAACGACCCTTCAGCAACAGCTCCTAGTGTCTGCAGTCACCAACATGAAGCATTCACGCAAGCAACCCCACATTTCATAAGCAATACAATGCATCTATGAGAAATACCATCTTGGTTACCTGTCTAGAGGTTAAAAAAAAAAAAAAACCTAAATAAATAAATAACTTGCACAGAATTTGACAGGCCAAATATAAAAGGCAAAAAATCTCAACATTCTGCGAAAATATGTACAGCTGAAATGCCTCCAGCTCTCACGCACAGCAAATGCTTCTCATAAAGCAAGAAGGATTTGATGTCCATATCTCATCCAACTGACAAGATCCACTGGATAATGAAGAAAAGCAAGAGTGCAAGAAAAGATATACCTATTCCAACTGTATTTAAAACCATAAAGCGTTGGACTGTGTTAACTAAAAAGAGCTGTGGGTAGTCTCTTAGAAACCAGGTCACAATATATGCCTTGAATCTGTACCCCAAATAGTTTGGTTATATGCTGAACATATCATCAGAAGTAATAGGTTGGATGAATCGGAAGTTGGACTGAAAATGTCAACAAAACCAGATATGCTATGCAGATATTCTCCAGCGAAGACAGTTATAGCTGGATAAGAGGAGGTCAACACTCGCACCACACCACATGGAACACATAGCCCTCCAAGAACACACACCAGCACTGCTGTGTGAATTCCTCCATAAGGATAGACAACGTATACAAAACACAGTACATGCTGATACATTTCTTATAAACAGTTATGTCAAAAAGGATCATTATACATTATTATGTTCTGTAACAGTTTGTGATTCATTTTTAAATGTGTCTTTTGGGCCACCATGCTGTTCTTGCAGTACATTATTCCTTCATCTCCATATAAAAAATGGAATTTTTTGTGTCTGTGTTGTGGAATGAATGATAACACTGAGTACAAGCAAACAAATGCAAGTGTGATGTTTCACCAACTACCTATTATAGTCATCAGCACAACAAAATCAATTCTCAACAGCGACACATCACTGTCTTATGCAAAGTTCTGCATTTATAAGCTACTTTGTCAACCAAAAAATTGAGTTGGTCCATGGGACTCTTAGCAACATTCTAAGCAACAAAAATGAAGGTAAATGTAATATATTAGACAACTACATGTAGCCAATCAAGCAACATGTTTTTGGAAGATGGGAGGAAACCAAACAACCTGGAGAAAAAAAAAACCTGAATATATATTGGCGAACATAAGTTCATAAGGTCAGTGAGTGGAGGTGAGCACAGACCCTGGAGCCTAAAGCAAACGTTTTACAACTGAGTCACCATATCCTGAAAAAGCTCTTTTACCAAGTGGCATAAGGCAAGTTTTAGGGCTTGAAAAAAACTGGCATAAATAACAGCCTCAGTGCCCTACAGTTAGCAATATGCTTATAGCTGCTTGACTGAAGTAAGAAAACCGTACAGGATCAAGACATATAAAAAAACTACAAAATAATTGATAGTCCCTTGTTTTAAACATTTTCTACAGCTTTGTCATAGAGTCATACTCTGAAGTGTAAGTGGTTTAAATTCAGAGGGAAAGAAAACTGACAGCTTAGAATTACCCCTTCAATTACAGTAATTTCAGAGTTTACAGCAAGAATAGCGGGACAATGACATCCCTAGTTGACACAATCCCATTGTTTCTAAGCTGTGCAATACAGTTTTCGTACAACAGGCATCATTGGAGATGCTCCCTCCTGCAGGATGATCAAGTCACTTGGGGAGTCAGCGAATTTACAGGATAGGAGCAGTCACTATCTCATTTAAAATGAAAAACTATACAAATGTATCATGCCAGGGTGTTAGATGTGACCATTTCTAACAACTCAATACAATTTACCTGCCAAATTAGTTATTTAGATGCATCTACCTACACTACTTCACAAACACATGGAAACAGTACAGACAAGTTACAGAAAATCAGCCAGCAATTTTTTTTTCATTGTGATTTGTTTAGCAGCATAAAACTGCATGCTCAGTTTGGACAAGAGACTACATAAGATAAAATCTAAATGTGCAAAAAAAAAAAAAACTTGAGTGACACAGCGAATACACTCTATGCACATAAGATGAACAATACTGCTGCAATATATTAAGCAAGAATAGACAATGAACTTGGGGGTCCATTGATTACAGATTATTTTAATAAAAAAAAACTGTTCAAGAAAGCAAACAAATTTAAAGTGGCGGAAATTTAACTGGCAAGGATAAAGGTGTTGCATTTGATTTTTTTAACCAAAGGTTTTAAAATGTCTACGTTTAGCACAGTTAAGGTTTGTGAAAGTGGCTGTCGTGGTTTGTGGGCTAGAATTGAAAAAAATCTCATCAGGGCAGTGGCATTTTGTTTTAGGAGTTTTGCATGCTAGGCAGCAAATCGGATTCCAACAGCCAAGCCGCCACTTGCATAACAGCTCAACCCCCAATGTAAGGTTTCTTTGGTCTGTTAGAATAAATAGCAGGTCCAGCATTAGCAGTTCCTTTTAGCTCTTCTAATAAGTTGCTGCATTCACCAGAGTAGCTGCCAGATCCCTCTGTTTATTTTTTCAGAGCATTGAGTTATGTGTGTCACTTTGTCAGTTTGTATTTACTGCCACTTAGGAAAAGACAGCTGCTTACGCAGCTCCTGACCGCGAAACAAGCAGTTCATCTGCAGCTGAGTTCTGTTTTAGGAAGTAGAGGTGGTTTCTCTCCTTCACTTCACCCTTTAGTAGTGGGGAAGCAGCTTTGTTTTTCTGTTGGTTTAGATTTTGGGTTCATCTAAAATCCAGGTAAACAAAACCGTTACTCATATAAACTGTGAGAGAGTTGTCTGTTGCAATTTACTATTTTCTGCAGTGTTATCTGTGTTGGCATAAGAATGTGGCTTTACTTGAGGGCCAATTTCAGAGTAAAGCTGTGTGTCATTTCTTGTACTAAAGTTTATATATATATATATATATATATATATATATATATATATATATATATATTTTTTTTTTTTGCATGTATGCTAGTTCGTTCATTGCAGAAAAATGTGGGTTTAGTTTCCTTAATGCATCTACTGTTTACTTTTTTCTGTTTTAGTACTTCTGTGGGTGTGTTTTACTTTATTTTATTATTTTTTTGCAGCACTTATTTGCAGATTGCGACTTCCGTTAATTCTGGTACGGGAATTAAATAGTGTGCAAGTATTGCTTGACCACGGCAGTGCATCCTGATGCAGGGGCACTTCTTTCTAAAAAGTCACACAGTTGGCGTGATGACCCTATTTTCAGACAGCTGAGGTGTATGATGTAAAAGCGTACCCTCATGTGTTCTTGAGATAAGTTAACCTGGGTAAGTGGCCATATTCCTTGGTATTTTAGGATTGTCGTTTTTCCTGCAGTAAGTTCATTAATTACTTGACGTTTTTACGGGTTGAGGGTTTAGTCATGGGATACATTCCTGTCCTGTGCCTGAGAAAGGTTGCGTAAAAGTGAGAATAGCCAATAACCGCTAGTTCTGAAGAATGCTTGCAAAATTGTCTGAAAATTGACATTTTGGAAGCATTTCTATATATTGTCTTTAGTTTCTTTGAAGCGTGGTGCACTAATGACTAAAGGTACTGTTGCTGCCCATAAAGGAAAGATTAGACCTTTTACTCTGTACCCTAAACCTCTCGTCTACCAATTTACCCAGCATCCTTTGCTACTTGCAATGCACAGAGAATTGGCTTACTGTAATTACAGAGTACATACTAAGCTGATTTTCTACGAAAATTCAAATACTGACATCATGCAAATCCACACTCAAAACTAAGTTGAGAAAGTAACTGAAAAAGTTCAGGTACTTTTTCAACTTAGTTTTTAACATTGAAGCTACAGCAGGAATATAAAGTTAGATACGCCGATAGAAGTCACTGTGGTGTAACTCCATACAATTACTACCGTCACACAGCGCGCTCAGATGTATGTATGCACATAGGTGCTATGTGACTGTACTCAGGGTTAAGGAACTCTTCTTTTGACGCCCCCTTATAAATCCCCCCCCCTTGAGACCTAAATTTGGTGCTGCAGGCTACTATACAACCCCCACTTTTGAACCAGCAGCTAAGTGAGATCTCAAATTTCTTTCTTGGAAGACTTTTTTCTTGGTAGCCATAACTTCTGCAAGAAAAAATTCAGAGATTCAATCCATGCCTTCCCAACCACCATATTTGATTTTGACAAAGACAAGACAGAGTATCTCTACGAACTAATCCAACCTTTTTACCAAAGGTGGTGTCAGAGACCAGTATCCGTCAGTCCATCAGTTTACTAGTATTTTTCCCAAAATTTGAGAACAAAGGTGAATACTTGTTACATTTATTAGGTGTTCACAGACAATTGTGTGTTTTACCTTCATTGAACCAAGGATATCAGGAAATCTGATCAATTATTTGTTTCCTTCTAAGACATTAAATTGGGTAAACTGGTCACCAAAGTAACCTTGTCCAGATGGCTCACCAGTTATAGTTCTCTCATTTATAACCGATTGAGCATTGCCTTACCAAAACAGTTACGAGCCCATTCAACTAGAGCAATGGCAACTTCTTCTGTCTTCCAGTCTAGAGCTTCTATGGATGACATTTGTACAGCAGCAACTTGGGCTACTCCCTCATACCGTTTGTTATGCATTACAAGTTGGATCTGGTCTCTAGGGGTAGAGCATCATTCGGTTCAATGGGGGTGAGAAACATCCTAGAGTCCACCCAGGATCTAAGGTAGCTGGGGACTCTGCCCGATAGGTTGAGGATAGAATGAAAATTGACAACATCATATATAGAAGTTATGTACTCACCCTTGTATTGAGCTCAAGCTATAGTCTATCTTGATCCTTTGGATATTTTATTTTACATCTGTTAGCAAACAAGATCTGAGGTACTTTGGAAAGGGTGCATTGTGAGTAAGGGAGAAGCTTGACAGTTTTTGGATCGGATCTAAACTCATAGGTTGAGGAAGAATGAAAATGGACAAAACCGGTGGAATGCTACGGTGAATACATAACATTTTTATAGGTATGGATAGCAAGATACAAGCAGTAAAAATGCTTTTAGTCCTTTTTGCAGTCCAGCCGTATTTTATCAACCTGAGGACAAGTTGTGAACAGTAGTTAATAAAGAGTTGAAGGATTTTATTTGGGGGGTAAAGAGGGCAAAGGTCAAGTGATTTTATGTTCTCTCTTATTAGTCCATGCTGTGGCTGTTCTTCCATACCACGCGCACTCAGTTTTTGGGCTCTGGAGCAGTTATCAAAAAACAAAAAAACTGTCTCTTAACAGCAGTCTTATTCCAAGAGAACAAGGTGTTTTTGCTTACCTGATTTGAGGGGAAACTACCATTAAGGCTCATACACGTAACACAAGCGGAAAGCTATAATTCAAAGTGCAAAGGAATTATGATGAAGCATTGAGGAAATTCAAGAAAGAGTGAAATTTTTGATGCAGATCCTTGAAGAATAACTACAGCCATACAGAATATTCTAGTCATAAAGGAGCAGAAAGTATTCTAAAAAGTAAGCCAACACGAGTGGAGAAAGGAGATTTTGCTGCTATGGATTGTTGCATTTGTGGGTATTGAGACTAGGCAAGAGAGGGCTGGAATTTACTAGTGAAAACTGGAAAAGGAACCATGGTATTGGGATTAAGTAAAGAGAGAGGGGAAAAGTAATAGGGAGGAGGCTAAGAAGACATTTGGACTGCAGCCTAGAGACTGCCTACCCTACTGGGGATTGATAATCAGATTATAGGCAAAGTGAAATGGATAGGGAAATCCTAAGTGAAAGACCTGCTCTTGTAGAGTTACTAGTTGAATCTGGAACAGAGCTTCTGTTATAAAACAATTAGTAGGACATATAAAATAGTGCATGATTATAGGAATAAGTCATAGGAGGTTAGAAAAGACTGGGAAGAGAGACAGGATAAGCAATTAACAAGGAAACCATGAGAGGACACACACACATGTATAGATTATATGTATATATATCTGCTAGTACAAGGGTCTAGGGAACTACTAAAGGGGCGGTGAATACCGCACAACGTGGCTGGACTAATATATGCCTTCGGGCAGATAGCTCAGTACCAGCCTATGAACCTATATGGCTCCTAAATGTGCAACAAAGTTTAGAAGATTTAAGATTTTTGCTTGGAAGTGTTTACTTGGGTATTTTCATACCCCAAACAGACTCCCAAAAAAATTTTCCTCTGGTAGACAGCAAGTTTTGGAGGTGTGATAAGTGAGAGAGAGATACCTGGCAACATATGTTTTGGCCATAATGATTTGGCAGACTTTTATAAAGATTACTCTTGTCAGAAAATATTGGGGGAGTAAATGGGTGTAAGGAAATGATTTATTGAGCTAGGGTATTGTTGTCTTTTGGCTTTTCCCAGTTAGGGGTCGCCACAGCGGAACTCCGGTCAGCTAATGATTGGCAGTAGATTTTCACGAACGCTGAGGTGCCGGCTCGACGTTCAACCTTCAAAGAAGGCATGCCTATTTATGCATGTCTTTCGAACACCCACCCAACCTCTGAATTGCCCAGACATAGTAAGGCCTTGGTAAGTTTAATTCTAGTGGCTGCCTAAAAAAAGCAATTACTAGAGAATGGAAAGTTTAAACCAACTGTATTTAAGGTATTGAATACTGTAAGAGAGAGAAAAGAACCTGGAGTGAGATCTATAGAAAGGATTGGAGCAAATACACAATTTAAATTAGTTTGTGTTGCATTGAGCAAATATCTAGCTGGAAGTTGTTCATAGGTTCATAGGTTGGTACTAGGCTATCAGCCCTAGGGCCTATACAAGCCTAGCCATAACAATTCCCTGGCTATTTCTTCCCACATTATTTACTTTCCTGGACCCCTGTCTAGGAACTCTGTTTTTTCAGTTAAGGCTTGTTAAAAAACCTGCATAGCCAGTGATAAGTGGGGGTAGTTCACTTCATTGTTATTCAGTTTCTGCCTTATATAAGTGGTACAGTTTGAATTATTTTCTGCTTAAACTGTGAGCTTTGGCCAGTTAAGACCTGCATGCAATCAACTG
The DNA here is from genome assembly GCF_019279795.1 of Protopterus annectens. NCBI lineage: Eukaryota > Metazoa > Chordata > Ceratodontiformes > Protopteridae > Protopterus > Protopterus annectens. The sequence goes on from NC_056737.1 coordinate 273,959,785, forward strand.
AACGTATAAGTGAAGTTAAGTAAATCTTTATCTGCACTTTTTTCAAATAATACACGATTTAAATTAATTTGTTTGTGTTGCATTGAGCAATATCTAGCTGGAGTTTTTGGTGTTATCTTGGTGGCTTTGAAACTGCCCGCCCCTCTTGTAAATTTGCACTTGGATACTCCTCCTGGGCCCATCTCATTTGCTCACTCAAAAAAAAAAAAACAAAATTCTTCTTTTATCTGCTTTTACTGTATTTGTGTTTCTTCCTACTTTATTTTGCTTTTGCGTCATCTTAAAAGTACTCAATTGTATTTATTACTGCTTGGTATAACTCATTCTAAGCCTTTTAGTTTAAGCACTTGGGCTTCAGACCAGTTGTTTTACATTAAGAAGGTTTGTGGTCTGCACTGTAGTGGCAGAACAGGTAGCTTACATCCTTCTAAGTTGGGAACTGCTGATTGAGGGCTCAGTGTCTGTTATTCTAAAAGTGTGTTAGTTCTGGTTTAAGCACTTGGGCTTCAGGCCAGTTATTTTACATTAAAAGGGTTCGTGGTCTTCACTCTTGTGGGTGGAGAGGTGGGACTCTGCCCTTCTGAGCTGGGAATTTCTGGTTAAAGGCTTATAGTGCCTGCATATTTGAAGTGCTTCTTGCTGAAATTGGTACACCTTGTTTGCTGTAGCATAGACTAGATCCAGGCCTGCTGAATCTAGCTTTGTTTGTATAACTTAAGCACTAATCCAGGCATTCTTTAAAGTATTCAATTGTATTTATTACTGCTTGGTAGTAACTTGATTCAAGTGTAGCTATCATTCTAAGTCTTTTGAGTTAAGCACTTGGGCTTCAGACCACTTGTTTTACATTAGGAAGGTTTGTGGCCTGCACTGTGGTGGCAGGACAGGTAGCTTACATCCTTCTAAGTTGGGAACTGCTGATTGAGGGCTCAGTGTCTGTTATTCTAAAAGTGTAATAGTTCTGGTTTAAGCACTTGGGCTTCATGCCTGTTATTTTACATTAAGAAGGTTCGTGGTATGCACTCTTGTGGGAGGAGAGGCTGGACTCTGCCCTCCTGAGCTGGGGATTTCTGTTTAAAGGCTTATAGTGCCTGCATATCTGAACTGTTTCTTACTGAAATTGGTACACCTTGTTTGCTGTAGCATAGACTAGATCCAGGCCTGCTGAATCTAGCTTTGTTTGTATGCTTGTTTGTTTACTTATTTCCCTGAAACGCTAATTCCACCTAAAACGCGGCTTTTCAGCGCTTCTGTGGATCCCTAGTGATATCTGCATTGCTTACTGTACTTATTTCCTTGTTTCACTTGAAAAAAAAAGTTACTGTTTGTCGTTTTTGCATTTAAGTTACCTGTAACACAGTCACAGGCTACACACTCAAGTGCGCTAGCCTCCTCTGTGGATTTAAAATAATTTAAGCTCTGCATTTCTGTTTCTAAAAAAAAACATAAAAAAATTCCTTGTTTTCCCACCTTTCTGAACTAGTCTAGTCCAGTTTTCAGGCTTTGCTGAATCCAGGACTGTGGTAAAGGTTCCTGTGTTGCCTATATCATACTTGGATAATTAGGTGGCTTCCTTGTTCACTGTGAGAGAGGGAGGGAACTCTGAGCAGCCTATCTGTCCCTGTAGGAGTGGTCCCAGCCCAGCAACTTGTAACTCATTGGCTATTTTGGGCTAATTTCTATCCTTTTTGATCTCCCTGGTATAAAAACCTCTTAGCGTGGTTTTGTGCGGGTTTGCGCACTGCGCAGCGCTGTTTAGTTGCGGTTAACTATTCCAGGCTCCACGAAGTCTGCACTTCAGTTTTTCCCTTGAAACTTGAAATACTTCAACCCAGCACTAGAAATAAGGCAATTTAAGACCGGCACTTACTAAAACTCACTAAAACTAGCACTAGCTTACAGCTTGCACTTCAGCCCTATACTCAGGAAGTATAAGGCTCTTTACTCAGCCAATCAGCAATACAGTCCCAACCATCTATTCAGGCATGTTCAAGGGACAGCTTCAGGTGTGCTGTCCGGTCCAGCTGGTGAATCTGGGCATCCTGAGGCAATGTTAAAATTGCCTCATGTACACAGACAACCCCCTCCTCCTCCCAACCAACACAAACATATGTGAGAGATGCAGCTACACAGCCAAACTGGAGGCTAAGCTCTCTCAACCCACGACTGGATCAACCAGTCACAAGGAGAAGGGCAACACTAGCACCACATTACCAGACTCACATAGACCAGCCATAGCTGCACCAGAAAACAACTCTCAGAAACACGCAAAAACATACTTGGAGGCTCTAAATAAGAACCTGCCTAAACAACAGAGACCTCCTAAGCATACACCCAAGCAACCCCCACCCCACAACAGAAACCAGGTAACGCATATGTCACAATGTCAGTGTGCCAAGCAAAAACAGCCCCTAAGAATAAATAACACACCTAATACTCTAGTAATCGGTGATTCTATCATCAGGCACACAGACATCCCACTCATTAGACTGAACAAGGAGAAGGTTACCGTAAGCTGCCTGTCGGGTGCCAGAATCTGCCACATAACACATGCACTCAGGTCACTCCACAACAAGTACAAATATGACTGTCGTACATGTTGGCGTAAATGACCGGAGACGTACCTCCCTGGACTACATGAAAAGAGACATGGAGGAGCTCTCTGACCATGTAGCCCAGGCTGGTATGACTCTGACTCTGAGTAGCATCCTGCCCTCATCCAAAAGGATGTCAGCATACGAAGAAAAAATGATCAGTTTCAACAATTGGTTAAACTACTGGTGTCATTCAAAGGGGATCCAGTACTTGTCAGCCTGGGACGACATGCTTGACAAGCCACATTGCTTCGCCAGAGACGGCTTGCACCTGTCGCCCCTGGGCTTTCGAATACTGGCCAAGACTCTTGCCACCCCAGTACTGCCTTTTTTAGGCAAGGCTCAAAAGACAAACCCGCCTCCATAAACAACAATAATAAACAAAAACTGAGGGTAATGCTGCTCAACGCCAGAAGTCTAAACCTCAAAATGCACGCACTCAAGGCTCTCCTTAGTATGGAAGAAATCAGCATTATGTGCAGTGACAGAAACCTGGTTCAAGGCTCCAGAGAGCACCCCAGCACTACCAGGCTATAACTCCTACCATACCTTTAGGTCCCAAAACCAGGACCAGAACACAAAAGGAGGGGGTGTGTCCATATTCATCAAGAACACCCACACCTCCAGGTTAGTAGCACAGCACGTGGAATCTGAGACCATCCAAGTGCAATTGACAGCAGGTAAATTGACTGTTCAATTTATAGCTTGCTACAGATCTCCCACCTTGTCTCAGGACCCTCACGCAGCATTCATAGGTTCATAGGTTTATACTAGGCTATCTGCCCTAAGGCATTTATAAGCCTAGCCCAAATTATTGTATACGCCCTTATATTTATATGAAAAAATACTGTGAGCCTTAGTTTGTTGTGCCTCTGTCCAGCAGTGACCCAGAGATGATTCGGGGTAAACCTCACGACGATCTCCCATCCACAGGTCTATTTCTCTTGAACAGAGTCAGCGAGGTGCTCTGCCTCACAAGTTTCTTCAATCTGGCAGCATATGACAGATTTTTTGGAGTTATCCTTTTGGTTTGGTGAGTTTTTTTGGGTCTCCTCCAATTGCTGCAGATGTGTGATAGATATCCCGAATGGGGCATGATCATGATCATTGGTCTGATATAGTGAAGAAGACAGGGAACAATGACCTCACTAGATCTGGATGTGTGAATCCTCTCTTCAGGTCAATCAATGTAGAAGGTCTTTCTAACCTGATCGGTGACTCTATTCCTGAGAACATTAGAAAGTATGAAGATTCTACCCAACACCATGCTACTGGGTGACTTCAGCTATCCAAACATTGACTGGGAAAGCTACTCGAGCTCAAAACGCCCTAGCCCAATGCTTCCTTGAGTTTATAAACTTAAACGCCCTTGAACAGCTGGTCACCAGTCCCACAAGAGGTGACAACATACTGGACCTGGTCATCACCAACATGGGGAACCTATGTTCCACACCTGAGGTAAACTCGTCATTGGTAAGATTGGACATCCACATCCTGAATCCCCCCCCCCCCCCCCCAGTCAAGGAAATCAAGGTAAAAAACTTCTCTAAAGCCAACTTCACACTCCTCAAGACTGAGGTGGGAAGTTTCAAAGCTCCCAATCAAATGGAAAATGATGACCCATCAGCAGAATCCTTTACAAGTGCATTCTATGAACACCTTCAAGAACGCATGGACCAAGCCATCCCAAGTAAAACCAAGACCAACTCCTCAAAAAAGAGGAAGCCTGTCTGGTGGACCCCAGCCATAAATAAATTTTACAACAGAAGGAGGAAACTCCTGCAAGATGGAACAAAATCCCAAAATAAGAAGGCATCTCTGATTAACATCAGTAAAAAAAACTGTGCTCCCTCATTAAATCATCCAAGGCCAACTTCGAAAGAAAAATAGCCAATGACTCTAAGGATAACCACAAGGCCTTCTTTAACTATGTCAAGAGTCTAGGGACAAACTCTCAGAAATGCTCCGAGCTAGTGCATAATGGCCATAAATACACTGAACCAACTAACATTGCCAACATCCTGGCTGACAAGTTCAGTGCAAACTTCACCCTCCCCCCTTTCCACCAAAGGGGCTAGCACCCATCCCAGAATAATGTGGCGCTCCAGATATCTCATACACACAAGTAAAGATGGCCCTTGCAAAGGCCAAACACACAGCATCAGTGGGACCAGATGCTATCCCAGGTTGTGTCTTATACAAGCTTCAGAATGAACTAACCCCCCATCTCAAATCACTATTCAAACTCAGCCTCTCTACAGGCTATGTACCCAAAGAATGGCGTACAGCAACAGTCGTACCACTCCACAAAGGTGGTGCCACAACTGACCCTGGGAACTATCGCCCTATAATCTTGACTAGCTTGCTCTGCAAAGCCATGGAACGCATTATCATGAGCTCATTAACAGGGACATTGGGAACCTCCAGACACTGGACCCCACCCAGTTCGGCTTTGTTAAAGGCAGATCTTGCCTCCTGAACTTGGTTGACTTCTTCGAAACAGTCACCAAGGCCATAGATGAAGGTAAGGTGGTCCACACAGCATATCTGGATCTCGCTAAGGCTTTCGACACCATCCCACATTCAGGAATCGTAGACAAACTCACCAGCTTAAATATCAACCCCCATGTCACGAGATGGGTTGCCAATTGGCTCTCAGACAGGACCCACACGGTAAGAGTGGCAGGTGCCATGTCTGACTCTAAACCAGTCACAAGCGGAGTCCCACAGGGCTCAGTCCTGGGACCCCTCCTGTTCGGTATATATTTCTCCGAAGTACAGGCAAAGGCGGAGGGACTGTGGCTAACCAAGTTCGCAGATGACTGTAAATTGGGTGCAATAATTGACTCTCCAGCTGACACAGACATCCTGCAAAAGGGTCTCAGAGACAAACACCTGGTGTCAAAGTCACGGCCTCAAGCTAAATGCCAAAAAATGCATAGTAATCCCATTTGGGCAAAACAAAGTACCTACAAACTACCACATAAATGGGAATCAACTAAGTACAGAAGAAGTAAATGGGGACCTGGGTACCCAAGTAGATAGCATGCTCTCCTTTGATAACCACATAGCCAAAACGGTCAGGAAATCCTATGTTGCACACCTGATCACAAAGGGTTTCTCATTCAGATCCAAGGAGGTGATTGTGCCCCTTTACTCCTCACTCATTAGGCCCATAATAGAGTACAATGCCCCATTTGGGATGTACCTCACTAGACAACTGCAACAACTAGAAAGACCACAGAAGTACCTCACTAAGAGGATTAAGGGCCTTAAACAATTACCCTATGAAGCACGACTAAAAAAGCTCCAGCTCTTCTCAGTCGCTTACCGTCTGCTCAGAGGTGACCTATGCCTGACCTATAGGGCCATGTCAAACCCTGAACTAATGGACATGCTTCACCTCAAAAAACGAGATCCCTCAGAACCACTCATTCTAGCGACTTGAACCTATGTACAACAATAAACAGGACATGCTGGAGGGATAGATTCCTGTCCCAGTGACTCCCCTCACTCTGGAATAGAATCCCAATCCATATTCGACAGAGCTCTTCTCTGACCCTCTTCAAGAGAAATCTTGATGAGTGGGTGGGTAATCGTAAGTTATACCCTGGGATCACTTCAGGAGCCCTGTTGACAGAGGCCCAGGTTACTAATCTAATGGGGAGGCGAAAGCCATCACTCTGTGCCTAGGCTTATAAATGACCATGGGCAGATAGCCTAGTACTAACCTATGAACCTAAATTGCATAGAAATAAATGGAAATTGTGAGAACAGTACATGCAAAATAATTTTTATTTGAGGAGTAAGGTTTAAGGAAGGGCAGAATTGAGCAATTTTATGTAATGCTGGATTGATGATTGCATAAAAGAATATGTTATGTGTAATGCTTGTAACTGGGAACATGTTAATATGGTTTGTTTTGTTTTATGTAAGTATACGTTTGCCTGTATCTTAAGTGATGATTCAGTAAAGTTGTTACAGAAATCATTACTTTTTAATCAACATCTTTGTTTACTCCTTTAAAAAACAAAACAAAAAAAATGCAGAACTAGGATCACTACTAACTGTAACAGAATTGGTCAAGACAAGGGTCATTAATATGCATGTTAGACTACAGATTTGAAAGACTGAGATCATGGGAGAATTGAGCAGAGTTCAGATGAGGATCTGCCAGAAATGTGTTTTCTTTGAGGTGAATATCAAAGATCATTTGTTGACTTCAGATGGCAAAGTGCTGAGAAAGGGCAGGGCATATGTTCACAGTGAATGGCTCAAAGTGCCCTTTTTTAAACTACATAAACTTTATTCTTATAAACCAGTTTGATCCAAGCATAAAAAGTAAAATAGCAAAATATAGCAGAGATAGCGAACAACTCCTCATACTTCATATCGAAGATTTTAAAATGACTTGAAACTTTGTAAATTAACATACAAACGGGGATATGTTCTTTTATTAGTAGTGTAGACATAATGACATTCTATGTCCTGAAGATTTAACCATACTGCTTGTTTATGTGTTCAGCCAAGCATGTTCACCTCACTGGATGTTGAAGGGGGGGGGGGGGTCACAGTCCAAAAGTAGTTATGCTAAATCACCTGAACTTCCAGTCTTGCTCACTGAGTCATTACCAGGTCAGTAGCTTGGTAGTAATTGAGTTATCCTAGTTTGTTTAGGGAAGTAAATAGTGTGGGAAGAAATAGCCAGGGAATTGTTATGGCTAGGTTTGTATAGGCCCTAGGGCTGATAGCCTAGTACCAACCTATGAACTAGGGTAACCTTATAATTGGAGATTTAGGTGTTAGTATTGATAATAGAAAATGTTTTGGGACAAATCTGCTGGACATTTAAGATGTTTTTTATGAAATTGGAATAATTTTAAGAACAATTTCAAGTAGTTAAAGTAGAGATGTTAAAGTTCTGTTACTTGTTTACAAAACTATAGTCTTCCCCATTATTGAATATGGCACAGTTTTCTGTTTCTATAGCTTTTACAAAATGCAAAGAATGGAGAGGGTCTAGAGATTTATTTATTTTTTTTTACCAGACTAACTAAAGGAATGAAAGGACAAGATTATACTAACCGGTTAGAAGCTTGCCAGCATAGTCCTCTGTACAGACCTTTAACAAACACTACAAAACTGATGCTTTCTCCGGGTCCAGTACAGCTTTTGCTAGGTCAGTCCTGTCCAGACTGATTTGATAACTTTTCCCCTCAGTAGCTAACCACGCTTCCTTCCTCCAGCTCTGGGAATCACCCATATGTCAGGAATACTGCAACAGAGATTTCAGCCAAGACAGTACAGTTGGGTAAGAACTTATCCTAACAGTAGATATCCTACTGATCACAGTTGCAGTAGTCCATCCCATCCTCCATACCCTCTTCTCCATCTTCATTTTCCTCTCGCTTTGCTTTAGCCTTTGCTCTGTTGTATGGAAGTGTGTGTGGGGGGGTTCTTACTTGTTTGAACTACATACCTCCTAGCTGACCAGTTTCATCTGTCTCAGTCTTCAGGCTGCTGGCTTGGAGATAGTGTGAGGATTCACTCTTGTCTGTCCATTATACCCCAACGCATATGAGCTGAGGTCATGTATTGGATGTAGGACCTAGGGAAGGTAAAGCTTTGATACTCCAACCGGATGTCAGCGGTGACAAACCCATAGGTCAGGAATACTGCAAAATTGATCAGTAGGGCATCTACAGTTATAGCAAGTTCTTGCACAACTGTACTTATGTTGCAGCTTTAGTACAAGGGTGGTTTCTAGTAATTTAGAGGAAAAATTAATCAAATGCTCTCAGAGGTGTTTATATTCTTCCAGCATGTCACTTTACAAATGACAGAAGGCTGGAAAAATAGAGGAAGCTGACAGAAGGCTGGAAAAATAGAGGAAGCTGACAAAACTGCAAAAGTCAAGAAACTCAAAACTGCAAAAGTCAAGAAACTGAAATGAAGGAAGGACTGGCTGAACATGAGTCTTCTCGAGAAGAACCATTTCAAAAAATTACATTTAAGAGGCAGAGTATGCAGAGAGAAGCTGATTTGCTGTATGAGAGAAACTGGAAGGGGTTGACTATATTTTATGAAATTACAAATAAGCAACTGGATTGCTGTTCCACAACAAGATTTGTTAATTGAGAGTACACTGTGTACACTAGCTAGAAGAGAGCAAGTTATCATGGAAGGCAGGGGATGTTGAAAAACAAGTGTGAGATCAAGTTGCTATATCCATTTGTTTTCAGAATGTTTTCCTAGGGTAATCAAAGATGTTTTTTGAATGCAGAACAGGGTTTGGAGAGGGAAAATAAGTTTAGCCAACAGAGAGTAACCCTGTAAGCTGAGAAGGGAGTCTTCTTAATCTTCTTGACAATAAAAAGGAGATGGAGAAACTTTGACAGTGAAACCCTTTTTTTTTCTCGATGGCTCCTAAGGAAAATGAAAGAAAAGCCTATGAGTTCGGGGGTACTTTGAATTCAAACTAGAGACCAGTGTTGGGACATTGTGATGATCAGGAAGAAAAGCAACAACTAGAAATTTAGTGGGTAAATGGGAGAGTTGTAAAACATCAGTCCCATTAGATGTTTAGACATGTGAACTGTGGTTCAGCAAGAAGTGGATGAAGAAGCTTGGAAGTGGAGTGTGTTAAACTAGTGGGAAACTAAGTAAAAGCTTCACTTTGTCATTAATGCTTAGAAGGACACGGAATGAACTGAAGAAGTTACTGTTTGTAAAACTGTGTATGCAAGCTTCTTTAATTAGATTGTTAGTTTCTGAATAGCCCATGTATAGCAGGCAGTCAGAGGTATTTTTAATGTGGGGTGGGGAAGTTGTGTTGGTGACTGCTGTACGTAATAGTGATAATGAAATAAGAAAATAGTCTTTTGTAGTTGTAATGTACCCAGGATTAATTGAAACAAGATAAGAAAGGCTAGGAGGAAACACGTTGCTAATAAAATGATGATCTGAATTTTTGGCTGTTGTGGGAAATATAAATGTGTGTTAATATTGTATCTAGACTTAAAAGGTAATAATTTTACATGATTTGACAGCAATCGATATCTAGCTTTAATCTTTTCCAAGCTTAAAAAGTCTTTCGGCTTTTCCCGGTTAGGGGTTGCCACAGTGGTTCACCGGTAGTGGATTTTTACAGTGTCGAGTTGCCAGCCCAACCTTCAGAGAAGGCACACACACACGCACCTACCTGCATGTCTTTTAATGTTCAGACTATCACAGGGAGGACATGCAAACTCCACACAGAAGGCACTCCAGCCGAGAATCGAACCAGAGAGCTTCTTGCTGTGAGGCGACAACGCTAACCGCTGCATCACCAATCTTCTCCAGTAAGCAAGCTTAAATAAATAAAATGTTCTTGGCTTAAGCTAAAGAAAAGCAAAAAAGACAAAAACTGATGAATAAGAGAAAAAATGGTAGTTTATTTTATACACAAAGCAATTAGCTGTATTTTTCCATTAGCACATGCTTTTGGCTGAAGACCGGTCACCTGGAAGTGCAGGATGTTAATCATGAGAGGTCTAAAGAGTGTTATGAATGAAGTCTGTAAAGTACAGTGTAGTTCATCTTTAAAGGGATATTGGAACGCAGTTCAGTGAAATAAAAAGTAAAGGTAAGAAACTAAGTTTGAAACCATGGGAATTTTAATAGTTATACAAGCAGTTGTCTCCCCACCAGTCTCATTACTTAAATACTTGTAATGTAACAGTATAGTTGATGGTGCTTCTAGCTTACAGAGATTCTAAACAAATTCATGACTTACTAAGTTGAACATAGTGAGGCCAAAAGATTTTAAACTGATTTAAGAGCAAAATTAATTTTTTGGTGTCAGTCCTCGAGTGCTCAGGGCAGCCTTTGAGTTCTTTTAGACTCTGATAAGGTTTTTGCCAGAGGGAACCCACAGTACATCTTCTGTTGTACACTTTTTTCTTAGTATTGTATCATGTCCTTCCAGGTTCATTCCACACTTGTCCAATCTCACAGTGAATCATTATTGTATTGGTTAGATTTAAGTGAAATGTCTGATTTAAGGGCAACAGTGCTGAAAACGCATTTTCTTTTCCTTCAGTGCATTATCTTTCCACAAAAATTACCTCTATATTGCACCTTTTAAAAAACGCTTCTTGCACCACCAGACTGTGACTTGGCTGTTTTCCCTCTTTGGTGCATTTATGTGCTGTTCAGACTCCTTGGCGCACAACATGCTGAGTTTGAATGAAATCTCTCAATGCTTTCTTTTAGAAATTTCTCTCTGGATCTCAGATTATTAATTTGTTAAATGTTAAGTATGTTGGCTCAGGAAAACCCAATAAACGGCATAAGCTAACTGAATTGGTCTGGTGTCACTGCTGTTTTATTTTGTTGTGTAATGTGCAGCTGCCTTCTGTCCTCCCCTCTGTAACCATGAACTGAATCTTTAAGAATTTACTGCTGTTGTATTGCTTGGCTTCAGAGTAAAGCAACTGATTCCAATGACAGTACTGAATGAACAACTCCCTGATTCCTTCCTTTTTTTCAGACGGTATAATTTGAGCTTAATTCTTTTAAAGAAAAGAAGACCTTACTTGAAGTGCTTTGACTAAAACATGACAAAGAATGCAGACTGGAGAATGCTAGTGGGAAAAAGTTTGACACTGTACAGACATTTTGAAAGTGAGGAGCAATTCTGAATAGTTCCATTCTAAGTGAAGGTAGATAAGATGTTGAATGAAAGTGTAGAACATTGACAGCTCATATTTTGAGGACTAAAAGTGAATTGTGGGAAACGAAACACAGGCAGAAGTAAAAGTGGTGCTGTGTATGCTCCATAAGGTAATTTCAGGTTAGAAACCAGTAAGAAGTCACACTATTTCCAGTGCTGCAGACTTTATTAAGATCATCTAAAAATGTACGTTTTTGCCCATGAATGTAGCTTTGTAGATCCTTGCTTTTGTCCACAGCTGCAAGCCATGCACATTTCTCTTCAATAGGTGCCATCACTGCAGGGAGGTAGACCTCCTACCTTCCTTCCCAGGGATGGGTAAGCAGGCGTATACACATACACACACATTTTTGATGGTTGAAGATGAATAAAAAGCATATTTCAAGCTACCATGCAATTCTTGTGATTATGATGAGTACTTTACCTCAGTTAAATCTTTCAGCTAGCTAACAGGTCCTCAGACTGCATGTTTCCCCAACAGATTAATGCTTGTTTTTCCTAATACATTTGATATTACTTAAATTAAATCTGTAGTTTTTTAAGGCGTCCAAAAAGACAAAAGTTGATGCAAGAGGAAATAATTTTGTCACAATTCAGTGTTATTTGTGTGGTGCTGTTTTGAGTTTTGCAATAAGGATTTTATTTCCCTCCTGGCTTGTATGCCACACATTTGTCATTGAAACTTGAACAAAAGGTGCACTTTAACAGGCAAACCAGGAAGTAATAAAAAGTATGAAAACTGATGGCAGCTCTGGTGGGGGTTGTGATGATATGTGGTAGTGAAATCTGTGCCAGGGAGAGTAGGGCAGTGAATGTGTAACATATGCCAGCATCGCTAGCTGGAGTTTTGTTAAGAATGTTATGTCATTTGACTATCACATTGATTTGTAAAGTTGCTTGTGTTAAAAATGCATCAACAGTTGATCTTGCTGGACAGAAAGGAGATATACATGTATGTCAGACAGGATTATTATAACTGATTATTTATGCTTTAACAGGGAATTCTGGAAGGGAAGAGGTTAATCTCAGTCCAACTGATTTTGAAAAGTAGGTTGAAAATGAAATGGGTTGGTTTAGGCTATAAAGATTTTATCTTGCAGGAATGATTGATTGCAGCCAGAGAAAAATGTATGGGAAAACCAGGACTATGATTCTTACTGTATTGTCTTTAGGGGTGCACTAATTGCTACCCTGGAAGGGTGGAAATTTTTGAAATTGTTTTATAGCTTTCAGATGCTGCAACACATCTTAGCAAAGTTCTGGGCGTGTATTGTACCGGAGTCAGGTGACCAGATGTGATGTCATTCTATAACCATCACGGAAATTATTTTTTCTATACTAGTGAGAGATATGACGGGAAAGATCTGTCACAGATATCTCGCACAACCACACACCTCATCTTGTGTTGCTGTAATAAGCAACTCAGCACTCATCATCTTGCCTTGCTGTAGTAAGTAACATAACTAGGAAACAGTAATTCTTTAGTCAATCAGGAAAATATAGTGATATTATTGTTGTTTTTCTGCATCTATGTAAAGCTATCCAACTGTGTTCCTGTCATTCAAACTTTGTTTATTGTAACTAGATATTAAGTACTCATGTTTTCTATTTTATTTATTATTTATTATTAAGTTATTAAATACTTTTATGCCTTTCATTGCTGCTGGCCTTTTAGAGAATACTGTTAACATAAGAGTCCTTATGCGTATTTTAGTGACAGTGCGGCCGCTCCTGAAAGCCTTGCTGTATATTTTTCAAACTCTTCCATTTTTATTAGTATTAAATTTACTCAGTATAATTGGGTACCTTTTGTATGAGCATTAGATTAGCTGAGAGGTGGCAAAGTAATTGCCCTTTATTCTGGGCAGAGGGGCACAGCTGGTAAAGCTGTGCCATCCTTTCCCAGTTGTGTTTCTGAAAATCAGATATCCAAGTTTGTGTGTCAGCTACTTGGAACAGGGACACAAAGCTACAAAGTAGTCAGTGTGGAGAGAGCGAGTCCAGCCCCAGGTCTTAAGAGTATGCTCCCTGTGTACTCTTAAGGGAAGTTGTGATTGGTGCAGAGAGCATCTGAAAATACTGTGGATATCCACTTTTGTTCCTAGTGGCTGTACCTCATGGTGTCAGTGGTAAGGATTGAGGCTCTTTGATTACTGGCCTGGAGTAGGGACCGTCACAGGGGTAAATTTGCACTTTGCCAGGAAGGTGTATGGAGGTGAAGGAAGTGTTAAAGTAGCTTGCTCCTGTGATCAACGTGCAGTCTAAACTGAAGAGGTTGGTGTGTTAGCAAACAATGGAGAAAACGGGAACATAAAACTACCTGAAATGAGTAAAAAAAAATTCCAATCAAAATCTCCACAGGACGCAAAGTTCAAATCCACAAAATTGTATTTAGCACTTCCTCAGAATAAAATGTTAAACTTCATTAACATTTTAAATCGCCTACCAAGCAAATTGGCATGACCATCTTCACATGGTAATCCTACTTAAAATGAGTTGGTGTGCCTGTGTGCATGCAGTTAAAGGCCTTAAGATTTTGGCTTATGATGATAGACTTAACGAGAGTGCAGTGAGGCATTCTTTGGGGAGAATCATGGAGATGACATCCTCTCAAAGAATATAGCTATGTGAAGCATAGAAGCATGCAAGGCTTTGTTAGATATGTGGCAGATCACAGAGGCTTTTATTGAGTAAAGATAGAGGTTGATGAATACTGTCAGATCGGCTGATGTTCATCGTGCTTCACTGTTGCAGTCATTACAATTGGATTATCCTGCTAGCAGGCTACCCGCAGTCGGCCTGAATTCCAAAGTCTAGGTCCGGCGTCGGTTGCTGTCGCCTCCTCCCTGAGTCAGTGCACCAGGGGTATAAAAGATGCAGCCGACGCCATTTTCTTCAGTCTTTCTTGCCGCACGGTGGCTGAAGCAAAAGCATTTCGCAAGTGCCGGTTGGCTGACTCCGGATCTGAAATTCGAACTTGAAAATCTCAGGAGTCTTCATTAAAAGCTAAGTACCCCGTTGGGGAAACTTTTTTTCTTGCTCCAGACCGATGTCAGAAAAAGTTAATAATTGTATTTCTTGTGGCAAGCAAATACCTCATAAGGATTTTCATTCTTACTGCATTTCTTGCCTAGGCCCAGACCACGATGTTGCTAGTTGTCGGTTTTGTGCTAGATTTAACCAATACACTATTAAGCGTCGGTACAATTTTGCATTTCATTACTTTGGCAGAAGATTTAATTATATAATGCCGTCAGATCAGCCGACTACCGGAGTTTACAAAAAAGCAAAGAAAAAGAAAAGGACAGGCATCCGAGGTCCAAAACCGAGGCTTCTTCTAAGCCAGTCCCCAGTTCTCAGTGAGGCGCTTTCGCAGCCCCTGACTACCGCTACTTTAGAGCCGCAGACTGATACCGACTCCTACGTGGAGTCAACCAGGCCTACAGATACTCAAGGTATTGGACCTTCGGAAAACATTCCCTCAGATGGGTCCGGAGCCGCTGAGCAGGCATCGGCTTCTGAGGGCATTTTCAGACCTACACAATTATATGTTAAAACAACTTCAGCTTCAAAGGCTAAGACTAAAGCAGCTTGACAAAGAAACAAGTACGACAGCCCCATGGACAGGCCTCCGGCCATTTTGAGCATCTGTTTTTTAGGCATGAAGACCTGATTACTTTGATCAGGGGTTCTCATCCCCCTCCTGACAAGAGGCCTAGGCAAGAGGTAGAATATGAATCTTCAGATGAGTTTTCCATTTCATCCGATTCCTCTTCTGATCAGGAATTACTCTCTTCCTCCTTATGAGGATTCTGATGCTGAAGAATCTATCCCCTCAGCTTCTCCTCCTGAGGATTATTCTTTTGGGGAAACACTGCATACCATGAAGGAGCATTTCCACTGGGAGAGCCAAGATTATTCAGAATCTAAGAAAAGGCTCAGAGACTTTCTTTTACTGCCTCAGCACAGGCCCCTTGCTATTCCACCTGTGCTAGACATTGTAGATGATGTATTTTCAGAGTCCAGTCTGACTCCTGACTCCTTACCTCCAGCTCCTGTTAAGCCAGACAGATACTACAGGGTTCCAGACTCCCACAAATTTCTTTTTAAAAACCCTGCTGGCTGACCCAGAAACTGTCTCGCAGGGTCCCAAGGGGGTCAAGGCTTCCACTGCAAAAACTCTACCCCCTCTGACAGACTCCATGGCACTGGACAGATGGGGAAAAAGATTTACACTTCTGCTACCTTGGCTATAAGGGCTTTAAGTTGTCAGTTTCATATGCTTAAATATCAGCAATACATTGTCACTGCATAAACAGAAAATGTTGACAAATTCTGAATGTGCAGAAAATAAAGAAATGCAGGATTTATTGCATGCAGCTGAACAAGTTGGAAAGCATACTTTACAATGTGGTTTTGATTCTTTGGAGCCCTCCTGCAGAGCCGCTGTTAAAGGGTTCTGTCATTAGGAGGCATGCTTGGTTAAAGGAACAGAATCTGCCTGATCATGTTAAAGCAAAATTATTAGATGCTCCATTACAGCATGATACCTTGTTTGGTGTTAAAGCAGAAGAGGTGTTGAAGAAAATGGAGGACAAAACCGATTCTATGCAAACAGTCAAGGATTTCTTACAGGTACAGCCTCCAAGATTTAGCAGACACTGGCCTACTAAGAATTGGTCCTTTCCAGTGTCAGACAGGCCACAGAGGCAGATACAGATGCCCTAGAGGCAGATCCCAGCCCCAAGGCTCATACAGGTCTAAACAATGGGGTGCTTCTACCTCCAAAAGCGGAGAAGACAAATCACAGCTATACAGAAAGCAGTCCCGATGACTTCCCCCTGCCAGCGCCAAGCACTTGTCTTCTGGCAGCTCCTTTAGGGGGAAAACTAGCACTTTTTTCTCAAAACTGGCACCTAGTCACCCAGGACAAATGGGTCTTGAACATAGTGTCACAAGGTTACAGGTTCCACTTTCACACCATGCCAAGGGCAAATGGTATGCCAGACCTGCCAAAAAATCACTGGGCAGAGGCACAAAAGCAAGTTTCATCCCTCATGGACATGAGGGCCATTCAGCAAGTACAACAGCAAGAGCAGGGACAAGGATTTTAGTCAAGACTTTTCTTGGTGCCCAGAAAGGACAAAGCCTGGAGGCCAATACTGGACCTCTCTATTCTAAACACATACCTGGATATTCCAAAATTCAAAATGTTGACTCTGCAGCAGCTTCTGCCCATGCTGGGCAAGAAGGCTTGGCTTGTAACTTTAGACCTAAAAGAGGCATACCTGCATGTTCCAATCAGACAGTCATGCAGAAGATACCTCAGATTCATAGCTGGCTCAATGCACTACCAATTCTCTGCACTGCCCTTTGGCTTATCTACTGCGCCCAGGGTCTTCACAAAATGCCTGGCACCAGTAATTGCATTTTGCAGACAAAGAGGAATACAAATATATCCTTACTTGGGCGACTGCCTTATTCAAGCAGAGAACAAGGACATACTACTACAGCATCTGGCGTTTGTAAAAAGATTATTAACATGCCTAGGGTACACAGTAAACGAAAAGAAATCCAAAACTTGTACCCTCTCAAGAGATAATATTCCTGGGTGCAAGCTTAAATACAACTGCCCAAATGGCTTATCTCATGCCAGACAAACAAAGGCAACTGACTACTTATTTCAAAAAGTTGGCAACAAACACCCAGTTAACTGCAAGAAAAATTCTGCAGGCTTTGGGCTTCATGGCATCCTGCATTCTGCTAATTCCATATGCAAGACTGCATATGTGGAAACTACAATGGTATCTAAAAAGTGTTTGGACTCAACATTGCCACAGCCTGGAAACAATTACACTCATTCCTTGCCTGCAACAGGAATTTCGATGGTGGGCAAAGGCCTGTCACCACAACAAGGGACAGCCATTCACCATACCCTCAGCCAGACAGACATGGACAACAGATGCATCAGATTATGCCTGGGGGGCCCACATGGCAGGAAGATGTATTCAGGGCTCATGGTCCGCAATCCAAATGCATCTACATATCAATCAAAAAGAGATGCTAGCTGTTCAGAATGCCCTGACAGCCTTCAAGGATCTACTTCATCCAGGACAACTACTGGTAAAGACGGACAATACTACAGTCATGTGGTACATAAGCAGGGGGGCACACATTCCTACCCCCTTTGCAGACTAGCCGTGGCTTTGTGGGACACAGCATTGACATACCAAGTACACCTGCAAGCACAATTCCTGCCAGGAAAGATAAATACTCTGGCAGACGAGCTAAGCAGAAACGTCATGGATCCCCACGAGAGGAAATTGAATCCACAAGTCTTCAACATGATAACAAGGAATTGGGGATGCCCGGAAATAGATCTATTTGCCTCCTCTCAACTGCCAACTATAGAGATTCTGTACAAGGACTTATCACAAGCAAGCATGGAAAGTGGATGCTCTATCTTTCAGCTGGAAAAACAACAGTATATGCCTTTCCCCCACTGCCTCTCCTCCCCAAGGTACTCCTAAAGGTCAGACAAGAGAAGCCAGAAATGATACTGATTGCCCCAGACTTGGCCCCGCCAGCACTGGTACCCAATCCTAAGGAACTTGACTCAATGCCCAGCATGGACATTACCTCAAATTCCTCACTTACTGACCCAACAAAACAATCAAATCCTGCACAGCCAACTCGGGACCTTAAATCTGGTAGCATGGCGGATAATGTAGCTTTTCAAAACACACCTCTCTCTAAAGCGGTGATGAATGTTATCTTGGAGGCCCAGTACCAGAAAATCTTATGCAGAAAAATGGAAGAGATTCTGTGCTTGGAACCAGGCACAAGGAATTGACATGATTGTTCCAGATATCCCTCAGATTTTGCAATACTTAACTGAAATGCTGGACAAAGGCCTATCCTTTTCATCAATTAAGATTCATGCCACTGCCATTTCAGCTCATTACAATACAGAGCCACC
>NC_056737.1:273983070-274069993 GCF_019279795.1 Protopterus annectens
TAGTAGTAGGGTTTTGGTTAATTCCGCGGTGGTGGTGCTGTGGTAGCATTGTCGTCTCACAGTAAGATGCTGTCCGGTTCGATTCTCAGCTAGAGCGTTTTCTGTGTGGTGACCTGCGTGAATGGGCGTACCTTCATTGAAGGTTGTGCATCAGGGCTGGTAACTCTGCACGTAAAAATCAATTACCATCATTAGCGGACTGGAGTTCCGCTGTGGTGACCCCTAACCGGAAAAGCCGAAAGACACAACAGTAGGGTTTTGGTTAGTGTGTGTATGTGTTTTTTGTTGTGTTTGCGTAGGTAGTTTGTTACGGGAAGTGGGGTTGGCAGACTATTGCGGTTTCGATGTTTAAATTTCTCGGTTTTGCATGTTTGACGTTGTCGCGTTTCGCTGTTTGTGTCTATGGATTCGTATTTGACAGCGCTTTCGTTTAAAGTAGACAAGAGAATTCCGCCTCATTCTGCTAGGTGCCCTTTCTATTTTTATGCCTGCACATCCCTAAGGACATGACAGACTTTCCAGTATACTTCAAGGTTTTACTAAATGTTTTTGTTGGTTATTGTCTTTGTCTTCTTAATAAATAAGGGCATAAGTGTTAAAGAAATGACTTGTGTAGCATATATCCAACTGCTGTGTGCTGTGGCGAAATGCCCAGAAGCTCTGAAAGTCAGGCTAGATGGTCAGACTTCTGCCTGTAGACACATGCTATCATTCATACTGTAGCATAGAAGGTCTAACACAGGTCTGGGAATTGATGCTGACAGAGTTTATAGTCATTTAGAAGAAAACTCAATTATGGCAGTAGAACAAAAGGACAATAAAAGAACGTCATAGGGAACAAAGGATCATTTGTTAAAGTCGTAGTGGAGAACTGTAAAAAGGGGAAGAATCTAAGTATGGCATGGATTGGCTACAAGAAAGCATTTGATAATATTCCTCATTCATGGATAAAAGAGTGCTTAAAAATGTATAAGATACACCCGACACTGATTGGCTACATTACAGTGACAGACCACTTTGCAATTAAGCCATGATAAAGGACAAATTCTTATCCCAGGAATAAAAAATGAAAGTGGGATATTCCAGGGTGACTCTGTCACCGTTACTGTTCTGCCTTGCCCTTAATCCATTAAGCTGTTTACTTAACAGCTTAGGTCATAGCTATAATGTGGCTCCTAGAAAACAACAAAGTGTAAAGATTTCTCGCCTTCTCTTTTTTGATGATTTAAAACTGTATAGCTCATCAGATGAACTGAAGGCACAACTGCAAGTTGTCAAAACTTTTTCAGATGATGTAAGAAATGTCATTTGGTCTTGATTAAATGTGCAAAAGCAACCTTTAAAACAGGAAAACTGCAAAGCCAGGAAAACAGTTTGGGACAAGAATGTGATATAAAAGAACTTGAGCAAGGAGTGTATAAATATTTGGGAATTGATGAAAGATCAACAATAAAACACAAACAAATGTGAATAAAACTTGGTAGGGAATACTTCAGAAGACTTAAATTAATCCTGAAAACAGCACTGACATCTAGGAACAAAATCCAAGCTATAGACCAATCTGCTCTTCCTGTCCTAACTTAGTGATTGACTGCCCCGAAAACGTGTTGGATAGATTAGATAGGAAAACAAAAAGGATGCTTCATGCTCACCAAATGATTTATAAAAATCAGTGCATACCAAGATTATATATTCCCCGTTCTGAAAGGAGGGATGGGCCTCCTTGAAATTAATTTATATGTACAGATCTGCAATTGTGGGACTCCACACATCTGCTGACCTCACAAGCCCCAAACATAGTGAAAGTTTTCAAACATGAGAAGAATAAATCTAAGATGACTTCTCTGCTTAACCTAGCAGAAGCATATCGGCATCAAGCAGGAATGGAAATTAAACCAAAAGTAGATAAAAATCAGGCAGCAACTGAATGTGCCAGAAAAAAACAAAAGAAAGAATACAAGGTGAAGGATCAGATGCGAAGGCAAGAAATGTGGAAAAAGCATAAGTATAGTTGCAAGTATAGGAAATTTCTGGAAGAACCTCAAGTTGATCAGGAACAAACACAGGAATGTTAAGGAGAGGCAAATTCAAACCAAGAGATGAAAGGTTAATATTGTCTGCCCAAGATAGTGGGGTGTGTACACGTTGGTTTATAAAGTCCATTAAACATGTGGGAGAAACGGACAAATGTAGGTTGTGTAAAACCGATTTGGAAACAATTGCACACCTCGTTGCTGGTTGTGACATACTAATGGCATAAAAACTGCATACTTAAAGGCATAATAATGTGGCAATTCTGTTGCACTGGGGATTGTGCAAACATGGTATTGAAGTGGCCCAAAAACACTGGCAGTATGAGCCACAAAGCGTCATAGAAAATGAGGAAGTCTACATCACTTAGGGTCATCCATTACCAACAGTTCCAAAGATAGATGATAGAAAACCGGATATAGTGGTCCAAGAAATGAAGACAAGAGTAGCATTGATCATTGAAATTGCCACACCCAGTGACTACATTGTCTTGCGTACAGAGAGAGACAGTCATAAAACATCAGGATCTGCAGGCAGAAACAAGAGCAGTGTGGAAGAAAGATACCCAGACAGTCCCAGTAGTAGTAGGAGCAATGGGTCCTATCTAAATACGATTTTAATTCTTTTTTATATGTTACCAGTACATGTTACTCCATATGAACTGCAGAAGGAGTAATTACTGGGCACATTGCTTGTGCTGTGAAGGGCACTGCTGGCTGACATCAAAGAATGAAACAATACTAATTTCTGAGCTTTTCATACTTTGACTTAGGAATGGGGTCCATTCCTGTCATGGTATTAGAAACCAAAAGATTTGGAGAAATTAAAAGTAGCATTGGTTACTTAGTGCACGATAGATCCTAAGTATCTATCGCAGATAAACTAACAATTTCAGCACAGGCAGAAAAACTTAGAAGATATGAAGATAAATATAAAGGAAAAGTCTAAAATAAGCAATTTATTGATGACCCAAAAAGGTTTTATAGAGAACTGGGAAATAAGGTAAAAGGAATTGAAAGACAGCCAAAAAAGAAGAAATAGATAACATTTTGGAGAATTATCTATGAAGATCCTGTGGAACATAACAAAGATGCTAAATGGATAGAAGAAGTGAAAGAATAAGAAGTTTAAAGGTACAAGATATGAAATGGGATGAAGTAGCAGCCAGAGAGATTGAAACAAAGTTAAGAAAAGCCTCTCATTGGGAAATCTCAGGCCCAGATGCAATACCTAACTTCTGGTTAAAAGTGTTAACATCTTTGCACGGAGATTTAGCCACGAGTAAGCGTTATTTATATGCGCACCCAGACCAGACACCAACTTGGCTAACAGAAAAAAACAATGCTTCTTCTTAAGATTGAACCTGCAAGCTACCCTAAAAATTATAGACAGATAACTTGCCCTCCAATGACATATAAACTGTACAGCCGACTGAGTTTATAGCCATTTAGAAGAAAACTCAATTATGGCAGTAGAACAAAAAGGCAATAAAAGAAAGTCATAATGAACAAAGGATCATTTGTTGTTAGTCATAGTGGAGAACTGTAAAAAGGGGAAGAATCTAAGTATGGTATGGATTGACTACAAAAAAGCATTTGGTAGTATCCCTTATTCATGGATAAGAGTGCTTAAAAATGTGTAAGATACACCCCACACTGATCGACTACATTACAGTGACCATAAAACCGTGGCAGACCACTTTGCAAGTAAGCCATGATAAAAGTGAAATTGTTATCCCCAGGGATAAAAATTCAAAGGGGGATATTCCAGGGTGATTCTGTCACCTTTATGTTCTGCCTTGCCCTTTATCCATTTAAGCTGTTTACTCAACAGCTTGGGTCATGGCTATAATCCCGGCTCCTAGAAAACAACAAAGTGTAAAGACTTCTCACCTTCTCCTTGTCGATGATTTAAAACTGTATAGCTCATTAGATGAGGAACTGAAAGCACAACTGTAAGTTGTCAAAACTTTTTCAGATGATATAAAAATGTCATTTGGTCTTGATAAATTTGCAAAAGCAACCTTTTAAAGCAGGAAAACTGCAATGCTAGGAGAACATCAATTTTGGACAAGAATGTGATATAAAAGAACTTTAGCAAGGAGGAGTGCATAAATATTTGGGAAATGGAAGGGTCAACAATAAAATGTAAACAAATGCGAATAAAACTTAGAATATTTCAGAAGACTTAAATTAATCCTGAAAACAGCACTGACATCTAGGAACAAAATCCAAGCTATAAACCAATTTGCTCTTTCTGTCCTATTGTAGTTTTGTAGTGAGTGACTCGCCCCAAAACTTGTTGCATAGATTAGATAGGAAAACAAGAAGGATGCTTCATGCTCACCAAATGATTTATAAAAATCACTGCATACCAAAATTATATATTCCCTGTTCTGAAGGAGGGATGGGACCACTTGAAATTGATTTATATGTACAGATCTGCAATTGTGGTATTCCACACACATCTGCTGACCTCACAAGACCCAAACATAGTGAAAGTTTTGAAACATGAGAATAAATCTAAGATGACTTCTCTGCTTAACCTAGCAAAAGCATATCGGTGTCAAGCAGGAATGGAAATCAAACCAGAAGTAGATGAAAATCGGGCAGCAACTGAATGTGCCAAAAAAACAAAAGAAAGCATGTAAGGTGAAGGATCAGATGAGAAGGCAAAAAATGTGAAAAAAATATAAATATAGTTGCAAGTATAGAAAACTTCTGGAAGAACCTCATGTTGATCAGGAACAAACACAGGAATGGTTAAGGAGAGACAAATTCAAACCAAGAGATGAAAGGTTAATATCGTCTGCCCAAGATAGTGGGCTGTGTACACACTGGTTTATAAAGTCCATTGAACATGTGAGAAATAGACAAATGTAGGCCTTGTAAAAACGAATTGGAAACCGTTGCACACCTCGTTGCTGGTTGTGACATACTAATGACAGAAGGACTATACTGAAAGGCATAATAATGTGGCGAGACTGTTGCACTAGGGATTGTGAAAACATTATGGTAATGAAGTGGCCGAAAAATACTGTAAACATTAGCCACAAAGCATCATAGAAAATGAAGACGTCTACATCACTTGGGGTCATCCATTACCAGCAGTTCAAAAGATAGATGCTAGAAAACCAGATATAGTGGTCCAAGAAAAGAAGACAAGAGTAGCATTGATCATTGAAATTGCCACACCCAGTGACTGCAATGTCTTGCGTACAGCGAGACAAAGTAAAAAAATATCAGGATCTGCAGGCAGAAACAAGAGCAATGTGGAAGAAAGATATCCAGACAGTTCCAGTAGTAGTAGTAGGAGCAACACGTCTTATAAAAAAGAATTTACAGTCTTATTTAGGCATGTTACCAATATATGTAACTCCACATGAACTGCAGAAGGCATCATTACTGGGCACATTGCAGGTGCTGCGAAAAGCACTACTGGCTGACGTCAAAGATTGAAACGCTGCTAATTTTAAGAACTTTAATCATACTTTGACTTGGGAATGGGGTCCATTCCCCTCATGATATTAGAAACCCAAAAGACTTCAAGAAATTAAAAGATAGCATTGATGAGTAAGATAGCATTGATGAGTATGCTCACACAGTTATACTTTCCGCCATCTGGTTCCCAAGAATAGTCAGAAGTTTTCCAGCTGTACAGTAGACTCTTTGAAAGACTAGTGGAAAGGAGGCAGAGGCCGGAAGAATACCACTGAGGGAAGGAAAGGGTTGAGGCAGTCAAAAGTGGGGTGCATTCTCCGTTTCAAAACTAAGTGGTTCATCCTTACCATAGACCTGTGGGTAAAGGGCATCATTTGTTTTAGGATACAAAATTGAATTCAAGCATTTTCTTCTTTGACGAGGATTTACCCACACCCACTGTAATTAGTAGGCCTCTTATAAGAGCATCTTCTTTTCTGCTGCTGCAGTAGAAATGGTCTCTGTGTAAGAGCAGGGCTTAGGGTTTTATTTATGACTCTACTGGTACAGTAAAGGTTGACCATTTGGATACCTGATTTGAACCATTCCAAATTAAACTTGCTTCTTGCCCTGATGAAGTTGAGTACTAATTCTGCACTCTGTCCTCCTTTTACCGTTACTGTCTTCCTCATGGGTCACCACAGATGTGAGGACCACCTGCCTTCATATCACTAGTTGTAAGTAGCATTGGTGGTAGTCGAAGTTTGTGGTGGGAGCTGCATTTTTAGTTCACCGTGCACTTTAGGCAGTCCACTGCTACCATGATCTTTTCCAGATATTTTTGACCACCTCAGTCTGAAGGACCAGTAGTATTTTATCCCTGTCTGCATGAATGCCTGACTTGGACCTTACTGTATTGCACTAATTTATGGTTCAATACTTCGGCATCATCATCTACTTAGTCCAGACTTATCCCTTTTTACAGTAAAACTTTCTTAGAAGCAGTCCCAGACACAGTGAAGAACTTACAATGCCAGTACCTGCACCCGCTGGAGAAGGAGTTACTGATTATGCTTGCTCTTCTGAAGGAGTTTGTATGGTGGTCGTCCCAGAAACCAGCCAACCCAGGTTTTATTTACATACCAAGCTGTTACTGAGAGATGCATCAAACTTTACCTGAGGAGCCTACACAGGAGCCTTGAAGGCTTGGGGATGGTAGAACTGCCAGGAAAAGGCCAAAGCACATCAGTGTGTCAGAAAGTGTTTGACCCAATGAATGGAGTGTACATGTCTGTGGTAACCCAGAAGCTATGTAGTCGCAAAACTTGTCAGAGATCTATGATACATCAGCAAGAAAGGGTGAGTTAACTTTTAACCAGCCCTGCATACTTACCATGTTTAGAATAAAGGATTACTGTCCCATTGCCCCTTTCAAGACAAGAGAGGACAAAGCAGATATTATTGTAATAGCCCCTTTTGTCCAGTCTACCCTCATTCTCCCAGCTAATACTGGTAAACAGGAAGAAACATTGGTTCTCCCAGTCGGAGGCTGGAAGCCTGGTTCCATGTTGAGATTCCTTCCTACATGTACTACAGGAATCCATTTACCAGGAGGTTTTAACTGGGAAAATGAACAAGATTTTCTTTATGGTGTAGTCACCATGGCAATTTCCTTAAGAAAGCCTCAAGCCAGGATGTTCTGCTTTACCTGACCTCCATTTGGTACAGGGGTCTGATATATGCCCACGTGTTTCAGGTTGTTTGCCCCTTGAGCCTCAGGTCTCACTTTTTTTTTTTTTTATACAGTTAAACAGTTTTAAGGGGAATCCTTCATGTGAGGCTGCAGAAGACCAGTTCCCCTACATTTATCTTTCAGAAATGTCAGCATAAAACATTTGTGAAGCAGACACCTGGACTTCCATCTACAGCTTTTGTAGCCATTATAAAGTGGGCATTTGGTTTAGGAACATTGCTGCATTTTTGATACTGTAGTCTTGCAGGGGACATGGCTTTTGCTGTATGGGTGCATACTGCTATGTACATTTCCCGGCATTGTGAATGATAACTCCAGCATTTATTAAGATGGATGTTGTTTAGTGTGTGTGCATATTCAGTAGATGCTCAAATACAAGGATTACTGATGCAGTTTGTTCCCTGTCCTCAACCTTCTAGGTCTTTCTTTTCTCCTTTCTACAGTCCAGAAATTAGAAAACCTGATGTGAGAGAGAGAGGCACTGTCCTACGCCTGATTTCTTGTCCCCCCCCCCCCGATGTGAGAGAGAGGCACTGTCCTACGCCTGATTTCTTGTCCCTCCCCCACCTCTTTGAAGAGTTTTGACAGTCTGGTCTCAATGTGAAAATATCAAGTGATCTGGCTGTACAGGAACCCCTTACCGGTGGCAGATTTATCCATACAAAAAATAACTTGAGGATGTGCAGAACACTCTTCATTTTATAATTTGTATCCTGCCCACATCCTCAGCACAGGGGAGAGACCAGCCTCATGCAGTGGGACTTCAATATCCAAATACATAACCATATGAATGCCTGTGGCTGTTTGTCAAGCAGCAGCGTTCCTTGTGTTTGAGCTGTTATGATGTGCTTGTACTGTATTTTTACTGGTTTCCAGATTTCCAGACTGCTGTATACATTCATTTTCAATTTCTGCTTTTCATCCATTTTGTGGGCTGGAGTTGTACTGTATCCCTCTGAGCAGCTGTTCTAAGGGGAAAAAAGTCTTGGAAATGACTGGTTTGTCAAGGAAATGCACAGACATTTTTGATTATCTTTAGTTCATTTGCTTGTTTTTTAGATATGGGAGATTGCCAGAGACCTAGGTGGAAACCCACACAGACTCAGGGAGGGTAATCGGGAGCACTCCATTCAGATTCCAGGCACTGTTAAACAGCATTGTTGACTGCTCCATCATCATCCCACTCCATTTGTAATGATGCTGTCCATTTTGTTGTCCTTGTGATTATAGACGCACTCCACAAAGGAACAGGTTATGAGGGGGCACTTGCATTTGTGCATTTTCATAAGAATGGTCACAATAATGTCCTAGTAGAGACTAGTGATTTCTGAAGATTTATGGTCATAGTTAAGATGAGAATCACTTGTTCGTAGTAAGGATCACTACTTTAACAGTATCGCTTATTTATGGGAAACTGCAAAGGCAGACTTCTACCTTTCTTGTGTAATGTCTAGAACTTTGCAAACATCGGCCCCTTTCCAGACGACTTCCAGAGAATGGTAGATGCTCATATTAGGAACCTTTTCATTATTTTGTCCGATTCATACTTGACTTTAAAATGTATTGTGTTTTATTGACCATTAACTGTATGGCTAATGTCCATGACCTATGCATAAAGAATAATGAATAGATGCGTGTAAGAAGGACTGATTTGATTCTGCTAAAGGGGTAGCCTTCAGCAATGTGTTTGGTCTTTGGGAGAATCACAGTGTTTTCTTTGTATACTGCGCCACATTCAGTAAAAAAAAAAGTCCTTACACCACTGGGACTCAATGTAAGGACCTTTCTTGAGCGTAAAAAGCTCTTGACATTATTAGGGGCACCCACTCTTTCCACTCTGGGAGAAACATCCTTTGGCAGCCAAAAGTTGAAGCTTTCAACCAGAAAGGAGTGCAGACGTAAAAAAACTGTGAAAGTCAATAACGTTTGTGGCAAAGGAACATTTGGCCACTCTGTATGTGTATGGCCTTTGTGAATTCATCAGTCTTGCTGAGGGCATCAGGGCATAACTTGCTCCACTGTCAGTCGTGCAGCTTTCTTTGTCTGTATCTTTTTACCTTTGTTAGACAAACAGCAGGCAGACAGATGTGTATCCGCTAGTAGCTAGGCTTTTACCTCATTCACTCCGGAGGAACTCCGTTAACTTTTCCCATGGGAATAATGGTGCATCCTGAGCTAATTTTCAAATAATCCATTTTAAAACTATACTTGAAGAAAATGTCCATAAGTCTTGAACCATAACAGCTATGCAAAAGGTGTAAGTTTGAAAATTTTTCAGCACACTCGCAGACCTTTGTAATGTACATTTTGACATTGTGGTTCACAAGTATGATTTTATAATTGGCAATAAGAACAGATTCAATACATATTTCATGCATATTTGTTAAAGTAGGTGACAGTATTTCAGTGGCAGTACCTTCTAGGTACATAATATTTGTAACTGATTTGTTATGTGGATGTCAGCTTTAGAATGAGACTTGAATAGCACTGAACAATGTTCACTTACTAAGAGATCAAGAGAAATGGGAAAATACATTCTCATAATCTTGCAGGCAAACTGTTATTTGTGTAGCTGTACTATATAAGGTTCATGCCAGTGTAGAGTTTATCCACCCTGCTGTCAGCTTTAGCATTGTCATTCATCATATTGCCATCTTTTCAGAGATGTGGACCAGAATATGAAAATGTTATTTTTATATTCTGACAGACCCATATTGTTCTACATCTTCAAGTGTGCCAGACAGACATATTTTGACTGCAATTCCTTGTTGATATCAGATACAAAGTGATACCTTACCTAGCATCCTGCCTCATTCTTCCATGGAGATATTGTCAAAAGTATGAAAGATATCATCACTGTCTAAAAATAAGCCATTGTATTGCTGTAGGTGCGCTGCATAGACGTGTGCGTATATATTTTTTTAACGTAAACACTTTTAATACCCATGTCAGTGTGTCTCACTCATCTCTATTGCAAATAATAAGAAGGCTTGAGGTTTCGTTCAGAAGCTTTAACATACACACACACACATCAGGATGAATAGCAGCATCTTTAAATACAAACAAACTAACAAACGGAGATTACGTACATACATGTTCACATCTCAACAACCAACTACAAAATGGCAGTCAGGCTAGCACATGCTCAGTGTTTATACTCTAGTGCAATCCCTTGGATAGCTTCTTAAAGGTATATACATACACATTGATCTATATCCTCCCTGTTAAAAAGATTGCTGTTCATGCAAAATTATGTTGGAGTTGGGCATGCGTTACTATGTACATTAAAAACAAAACTCAATGTTCATGTCCAAGTTGCTTGTTGTCTGCTACAGGGTTTAGAGATTCAACCATATCTCGTGACATAACAGTTGGGACTAGATTTAGCAACAGGGACAGTCTGAAATGCACAGCTCATATCAGGAACTTCTGGATTCATCATAGGAGCAGGAATGTCCTCTGGAACTGGAACACTGGACAACTACTCCTGAGATAGTCTCTCTCACAGGCTATCTGTTGTGGTATAGGCTCGGACACTGGTCTCAAATGTTTCCGATTCTGCCTAAAAGTTGCTCCTTCTGATTCTGTAGTGTACGATCTCCGCTCTGGACCAATATTCATGACAACAATCTAACCATAACCTATGGATTTCTGCATCTTTACTACTTCTCCATATTGTAATGGATTGAGTGTTTTACTGGTCTTATCGTAGTAGGACATCTGGGATCGTTTCTCCCTGATCTGTTCTTGACACATTTATTTATTTATTTTGATTTAACATTTGTTTACTGGAAAAATCGACTTAGAACCAGCAATTGACTACTGATTTGGTAATGTGGTTCTGGTTTGTCTCAACAGAAGTCTCTGAGCAGGTGAACTAAGATGTTTATCTCTAGGAGTGTTTCTGAGATTCAAGAGATTCAAGCAACCTTTTGTATCATTAAGACTTCTCAAGTAACTGCTTTGCACTTTGAACTGAGTGTTCTGCCCTCTGGACTACTTGCGACATGAGTGAAGTCCCATTCTTCAGCAAATCTTTTGAACAGTTGGCTTGTAAACTGCGTGCCATTGTCAGAAATAACTTTGTGCGGACTTCATGAGCAACAAAATGATGCTTTGTCTTAATAATGACAGTACTAAATGGAAGGTTAGTAAGTAAGTCAATCTCAAACCAATTGGAGAAAGAATCTGTTAACCCCAAATAATGTTGACCATTCCACTCGAAGATGTCAGTGGCTACTGTCGACCAAGGTAGATGTTCATCATGTTACCCTGCTGCAGTAATCACACTTGGGTTATCCTGTCATCAGGCGGTCCCGCAGTCGGACGGATTTCCAAAGTCTTGGTCCGGCATAGGTTGCTGTAGCTTCTTCCCTGATGTCAGTGCGCCAGGGGTATATATAATGCATCCGACGCCATCTTCTTCAGTCTTTCTTGCCGCGCGGTGCCCGAAGCAGTTCATAAGTGCCGGTCGGCTGACTCCTGAGATTTTCGAACTCAAATTTCAGACAGAAGTCTTCAGTAAAGCGAAGTACCCCGTTGGAGAAACTTTTCTTGCCTCAGACCGATGTCAGAAAAAGTTAACAATTTTATTTCTTGTGGGAAGCAAATACCTCATAAGGATTTTCATTCTTACTGCATACCTTGCCTAGGCCCAGACCACAACGTCACTAGTTGTCGTTTTTGTGCTAGGTTTAATAAGCGTACTATAAAAAGACGCTTTGATTTCGCACGACACTACTTCGGTAGAAAATTTAACTACACTATGCCGTCGGAGCAACCGTCTATCGGCGTGCACAAAAAACGCAAGGATAAGGACAGGTAGCCTAGACCCAAGCCAGACTCCGAGGCCTCGGCTGGTCCGGTCTCCGGTTCACCGGTCTTCAGTGAGACTCCGACGCAGCCCCTGACTACTGCAGATCTGGAACCCGAGACCGCTTCGGAACTTTTGGCGGAAAATACCAGGCCGACGCAGCCATTTTGTTCAGCCCCTACCGACGACACTGCTGAAAAAGATGTCGGTGCTGCAGAAACACCTTCGGTTTCTGAAGGCGTCTTCAGACAGACGACGGTCACCATTAAAATGTATCATAAGACAAAGACTCCTATTAAACCTAAAAAGACTGCACTTCAGTCCCCTGTTCAAGGCCCCATGCCTAAGAAACAGATGCTCAAAATGGCTGAAGATTTGATCGCTTTAATCAGGGGTTCCCATCCCCCTCCTGACAAAAGGCCTAGACAAGAGGAAATTCTCTGAACAAGTGTCCATTTCCTCAGGCTCCTCAGAGGACCAAGATTACTCCTTCTCCCCTTATGAAGATTCTGATGCTGTGGATTCCATTCCTTCAGCTTCTCCCCCTGAAGATTACTCCTTTGGGGAAACTTTACACACTGACGGAACATTTTCACTGGGAAGGTCAGGACTACTCTGACTCAAAGAAGAGGCTCAGAGTTTATTTTACTCCCCCAGCACAGACCACTTGCCATTCCCCCAGGTTTAGACATTGTGGATGATGTTTACTTAGAATCCAGTTTGAACCCAGACTCTTTGCCTCCTGCTCCGGCCAAACTTGACAGATACTATAGAGTGCCTGATTCCCACAAATTCCTTTACAAAAGTCCTGTTGCTGATCCAGAGACTATCTCCCAGGGTCCCAAAGAGGCTAAGGCTTCTATGGCAAAAAATCCTGTACCCTCTGAAAGGGACTCCAGACCACTAGACAGGTGGGGGGAAAAAGGTTTACACTTCAGCCACTCTAGCTATGAGGGCACTAAATTGCCAGTTTCTAAATGCTAAAATATCAGCAATTTCTAATGTCTCAGTTAAAACAAAAAATAAGCACACTCCCTCAACAGTCTGAATTGAAAGAAATGCAGGATCTGTTGCATGCAACTGAACAGGTGGGCAAACATACTCTACAATGTGGGTTTGATTCTTTGGAGGCTTCCTGCAGAGCAGCTGTCACTGGGTCTGTCATATGCAGGCATGCTTGGTTAAAGGAACAAACTCTGCTTGATCATGTTAAAGCAAAGCTTCTAGATGCTCCCTTACAGCAGGATGTTCTTTTTGGAGTTAAAGCAGAAGTTGTCTTAAAGAAAATGGAGGATAAGGCAAAATCTATGCAGACAGTCAAAGATTTCCTACAGGTACAGCCCCCTCGCTTCAGCAGAAATTGGACAACAAAAAATTGGTCCTTTCCAGCTACTGACAGGCCACAGAGGGGTAAATACAGACATCCAAGAAGCAGAGGGCAACCACAAGCCCAGTACAAACCTTGACAATGGGGCACTGCAGCACAGAAGGGAGGAGAAGACAGGTCCCAAACTACCAGAAGGCAAACTCGATGACTTGCATCTCATCTGGCCAAGCAACACTCTCTCTTGGCAGCCCCCTTGGGAGGAAAACTCACACTTTTTTCAGACAACTGGCACATTGTCACAAAGGGCAAATGGGTCCTAGACATAATTTCACGAGATTACAGATTCCATTCTCACACCTTGCCAATGAAAAGAGGAATGCCAAACTTGCCACAAAATCAATGGGCAGAGACACAAAAACAAATTACAGCTCTCATGGACATGAGAGCCATTCAACTGGTACCTACTGGAGAGCAAGGCCAAGGATTTTACTCAAGACTCTTTCTAGTTCCCAGAAAGGACAATGCCTGGAGACCAATTTTGGACCTTTCAATTCTAAACACCTTCTTACAAGTACCCAAATTCAAGATGCTAACACTACAGCAGCTTCTTCCCATGTTGGGCAAGAAAGCATGGCTAGTAACGTTGGACCTCAAGGAGGCATACCTGCATGTCCCTATCAGACAAAGTTGCAGAAGATACCTCCGTTTCATTGCAGGTTCAACCCATTACCAATTCTCTGCACTGCCCTTTGGCTTATCTACTGCGCCCAGGGTCTTCACAAAATGCCTGGCACCAGTAATTGCATACTGCAGACAAAGAGGAATTCAAATATACCCATACCTGGACGACTGCCTCATCCAAGCAGAAAGCAAGGACATCCTCCTATAACATCTGGCTTTTGTAAAACATATTCTAAGTTGCCTGGGGTACATAGTAAACGAAAAGAAATCAAAACTAGTACCCTCACAAAATGACATTCCTGGGTGCCAGCTTGAATACAACGGCCCAGAAGGCTTATCTGACGCCAGACAAACAACTACAACTGACACAATATTTCAAAACAATGACAACAAAGACCCAACTACCTGCAAGAGAAATTCTGCAGGCCTTGGGCTTCATGGCATCTTGCATACTACTAATACCATTTGCAAAGCTGCGTATGAGGAAATTACAGTGGTACCTAAAAAGCGTGTGGTCTCAACACAGGCACAGCTTGGACACAATATCTCTTATTCCCTGCCTACAACAGGAGTTTCTATGGTGGTCACTGGCATGTCACCTCAACAAGGGTCAGCCTTTCACCTTGCCACCAGCCAGGCAAACTATGAAAACAGATGCATCGGACTACGCCTGGGGGGCACACATGGCAGGACAGTGCATTCAAGGCGTATGGTCTGCAGATCAAAGGAATCTGCACATCAATCAAAAAAAGATGCTAGCCGTACAGAATGCTCTGACAGCATTCAAAAATATATTACATCCAGGACAACTTACAATAAGGACGGACAACACCACAGTAATGTGGTACATAAACAAACAAGGGGGTACACACTCCTACCCTCTATGCAGGCAAGCAATGACCTTGTGGAACACAGCACTGGCTTACCAAGTTCTCTTACAAGCTCAATTCCTGTCAGGACAAAAGAACACATTGGCAGACGACCTCAGTAGAAACATCATGGATTCCCACGAGTGGAAACTGGATCCACAAGTATTTGCAATGATAACTCAAAAATGGGGCCTTCCAGACATAGTTTTGAGGACTGGCAAACAGGTCTATCAACTAACCAAATTTTGTACAAGGACACTACACCATCAAGCTTGGCAAGTGGACGCACTCTCATTCAGCTGGAAAAACCTGACAGTATATGCCTTCCCTCCATTGCCTCTCCTCACAAAGGTGCTTCTGAAAGTCAGAAAGGAGAGACCACGACTGATGCTCATAGCCCCAGACTGGCCACGCCAGCACTGGTACCCATTATTGAGGAATATGGCCCAGGGCCCACCTTGGATTTTACCACAAACTGCCCATTTGCTCACACAGCAAAACAATCGGATTCTTCACAGCCAGTTAAAAACCTTAAATCTGGCTGCATGGAAAATCACCTAAACATCCAGCCAGCTCCTCTTTCCCAAGCAGTTATGGCTGTTATTCTGGAAGCTAGGAGGCCCAGCACCAGGAAGGCCTATGCGGACAAATGGAAAAGGTTTTGTGCGTGGAACCAAACTAAAGGCCAAAATGCACTTCAGCCTCCCCTGCCTCAGATTCTACAGTATTTAACTGAGATGTTGCACAAAGGACTTTCTTTTTCTTCCATTAAAATCCATGCATCCGCTATTTCAGCCCACTACAACACAGAACCACCCTTATTTTCGCATCCACTCCTAAGGCAGTTCCTCAGAGGGGCAAAAAACATTAGACCCCCCCCCCCCCCAGGAGAGCACCTACACCAACATGGGACCTCAATTTTGTTCTGGAAAAACTTATGCTGCCTCCCTTTGAACCAGCTTTCTCTGCAGATCTACAGTTCCTATCATGGAAGACTGCCCTGCTGCTAGTAATAACTTCAGCTAGAAGAGTCTCAGAGCTGCAGGCATTAATGGCAGTGGAACCTTTCCTCATTTTCCATCAAGACAGAGTTTCTCTACGTACTAATCCTTCCTTCATGCCTAAGGTGGTTTCCAGTGTGTCTTTAAATCAAACCATTCACTTATCCACCTTCTTCCCAAACCCACAGAACAAGGGAGAAAGACTCCTGCATTCCTTGGACATTCACAGGCAACTTCGCTACTACTTGGATAAAACTAAGGCTTTCAGAAAATCTGACCAGCTCTTTGTATCCTATGCTACAGCTTCACAAGGGAAGGCTTTATCAAAGCAAACCATTTCCAAATGGATAGGACATTGCATTCGTTTTTGCTATACCCATCATGGAAAACCAGTTCCTGCTACCATTAAGCCCCACTCTACCAGGGCAACAGCTACATCTACAGCCTTCCTCAGGGGGGTACCAACCAAGGAGATTTTGGAAGCTGCAACTTGGAGTTCAGTACACACTTTTACCAAACACCATCACTTACCACTTTAAGACTAGGGCTGGCTTCGCCATTGCAGTTCTGCAGGGCCCTCTAACTCCTCCACCCATCCATAGCTTTGGGATTCTACCCAAGTGTGATGACTGCAGCAGGGTAACACGATGAACATAGTACAGTTTTGTACCTACCATAAATGTAGATGTTAGAGTGTACACCCTGCCGCAGTCCAGGTTACCCTCCCCCCATCCCCTCTGATCTAACTGGCTAAATCTATACAATACCTTCCTGATGTATGTGCTTATAGCTGGAGGGATTTTGTGTTTGTGCAAAAATTACCTTATTTAGTGCTAATTACTGACCACCATTTTGGGGCACTTGACATTTGGGACAAGAAAAACTGAAGAAGATGGCGTTGGATGCATTATATATACCCCTGGCGCACTGACGTCGGGGAAGAAGCGACAGCAACCTACGCCGGACCAAGACTTTGGAAATCCGGCCAACTGCGGGACCGCCTGACGACAGGATAACCCAAGTGTGATGACTGCAGCAGGGTGTACACTCGAACATCTACATTTATGGTAGGTACAAAACTGTACTTTCTGGAATCTGGTTAAGCTGAAGTGGCTCTTTCTGTTGATGAGGCTTTGTACTGTTGCATACTGTACAAGAAGAAAGTGCTATGTCAATGCCTAGTGACATAGAAGGCCAAAATACTATGTCATCTCACCCTTCTTTTGGTAGATTTGGGTCCTAGGTAACCACAATGCAAGATAATAATGTACTCTGGTTGCAAGGACTTTGGAGCAGTTACTTTTGGACCTTTCATTATGATACCTTTGTCAGACAAAATCTCATCTCTGTATGGAAAATAAGGTTGCACTTCTTGAAGTAAACTTAATTGTGTTGATGGCCATCCTTGATTAAGTGGTTGAGCCTCTGTAAAACTGGATCTGTGGTTTGGTGTTCTCAAAGCTCATCAAGCTGTGTGGAAGAAAAATTTCTCACTTCCATAACTTTAGAGTCAGCAATCGATTTAGAACCTTGATTGTCATTCTGTTCAGTGGTATTTCTGGGTGATGTAGATAATGTATCAGCAAGATAAAGAAGTTTGCCTTTCTTGTAGACAAGACTGAAATTGTACTTTTGCAGTCTCAGCATCATACGTTGCAGTTGGGCTGGAGCTGAATCCATTGGCTTACTCATGATTGCGGCTATGATTGGTGATCTGTTTTGACCTGGCTAGGTCTACCATAAACATAATCATGGAACTTCGAACATGCAAACACAATTGCCAAAAGCTCCTTCTCAATCTGTTTGTACTGCTTTTCAGTTTGGGTAAGAGTTCTTG
This sequence comes from Protopterus annectens, assembly GCF_019279795.1. Classification (NCBI taxonomy): domain Eukaryota; kingdom Metazoa; phylum Chordata; order Ceratodontiformes; family Protopteridae; genus Protopterus; species Protopterus annectens. Next base: position 274,000,802 of record NC_056737.1, read on the forward strand.
ATGCATAGGCAACAGGATGATCCTCTTGTAGAGTAGTTGCACCAAGTCCAAATTTTGAAGCATCACAGGAAAGTGCAACTGGCCTATGAACATCAAAGTGTGTTGGCGGACTGATGGTTCTCTGTTTCAGGGCATCAAATGCTCTTTGGTATTGCTCTGACCAAGACCAGGATACGTCTTTACATGTCAGTTCTGAGCTGTGCTGAAAGATAGCTCAAGTCTGGAATGAATTTTCCTAGGTAGTTGACCATGCCAAGAAAACGTTTCAGGGCTTAAATATTGTCTGGAGCTGGCATCTGGAGAAGGGCTGTTTGCTTTGAAGTATCTGGTCATAGACTTGTACTCATGAATAAACGACCAATATAAGGAACTTCTTGTAACCTGAATTTGCATTTCTGTGCATTGAGCTTAAGATTCACTTGACATGCCCTTTCTAGAACTTTTCTGAGGTTTCTGTCATGTTCGGCTTCATCACAACCTCCTACCAGTATGTAGTCTACTATGATAGCACAAGGATACCCAGAAAAAATTTGCTCCATTCCACGCTGAAAGATTTCACTTGTAGAATTTATCCCAGATGGCATTCTCAAAAATCTGTACCTGGCAGAGTACTGACTGTAATGGGCAATGAGGATTTTTTTGTCAAGCTGAATTTGCCAAAATGAACTCTTTGCATCTAAGGCAGAAAAAATAGTGGCATTTGGCATCAGTGCCGTGACTTCAACTTCACATTGGATGATGAGGTTTTTTTAGTGCTTTGTTCAAATCTCGTGAATCAATACATATTCTGATGTCATCTGAGCTTTTCTTATGAGCTACTACCATGGGAGATACCCATTTAGTTGGAGTTTCCACTGGACAAATCACACCTTGTCACACCATCTTTTCTAACTTTGCTTTAACTCTGTCCTGCATGGTTATTGGAACTTTATGTGCTGGCCGGATAACTGGACTGACCTCTCGGTCTAACTTCACGGAGTACACAACTGGAAGCTTGCCTAGTTTGTCTTGGAAAAGATCAGCATAGGTAGAAAAAAATGTGCTGGGCAAAATTAGAGTAGTGGTCTTTTAAGCTAACATGGTGGACTTCTTATCAAATGAAAGTAGTCCCTTTTTCATAGAGCCTTTGAGCCCTAATAATGACTGAACATGCCTTTTGACCAAATAAAATAATAAGTTGTAGCTTCTTCCTGCAGAGTAACATGAAAGCACTACTGAGCCTTCGGTTTGAATTTCTTCAGCTCCATAACCAACAAGTTTCACACACCTTGCCAAATCAAGCTTTTCACCTCTACATACGCTGGCAAAGGTCTCTGCAGACATAACATTGCACTTAGAACCTGTGTCAATTTTGAGCTCTATGGTTTGCCGTTTTTCAGAACAGTATAAAATATTTCATTCTTTGCCCTTTAATCTACTGCATTAACAGTTTCATGAAGCACTGACACACAAGTAAAGTAAAGAGCAGGCTTGCCACAGTACTGATCAACTCGTTTCTTAAAATGTTCCCTTTTAATAAGAGTGCCCACATTCTTTGATTTACAAAAATCTTTTGAAGGGATTCCATTTATTACATTTGTGACATTGTTGACAAAAAGGTAAACACTTTTCCCTTTTAGATTCATGATTTCCTCCACAATTACGACAGTTAGCAATGAAAGCAGACTGGGTGCCCATGCACTGAGTGTGCTGACTCACTCTTGTGCTTCACTGAGTCTTGTGCTTCACTGAGACTGTGCGAAGTCTGGAATGTGCTAGAAGTTTCTGGGGTTTGCCATGTGCTTGGGCCTGTTTTTTTTCACCATGTGCAGCATACTATCACTATGAGCTTTATAGGTTCATAGGTAGGTACTAGGCTATCTGCCCGAAGGCATTTATAAGCCTAACCGGAATATGTTTGCTTTCGCCACCCCCTTAGATTAGTTCCCTGTGCCTCTGTCCAGCAGAGCCATTGAAGTGATCCCTGGGGTAAACTTTCTGTTTCCCATCCACTCATCAAGGTTTCTCTTGAAGAGGGTTAGTGAGGAACTCTGCCTAATGTAGATTGGAATCTTGTTCCAGAGCATGGGAAGTCTCTGGGACAGGAATCTATCCCTCCAGCACGTCCTATTGTTGTGGTGAGGTTTAGATCCCTGGAGCGTGTGGCTCGAGGGGATATAGTTTTCTTTAGGTGGAGCATGTCCGTCAGTTCTGGGTTGGACATGGCCTTGTATGTTAGGCAGAGATCACCTCTGAGTAGGCGGTGTGCAACCGAGTACAGCTGGAATTCCTTCAGTCGAGCTGCATAGGGCATCTGCTTGAGGCCAGTGATCCTGTTGGTGAGGTACTTCTGTGGTCTTTCCAGTTGTTGCAGATGTCTTGTAAGGTACATCCCAAATGGGGCATTGTACTCCATGATGGGTCTGATGCGTAGAGAGGCCCAATGACCTCTTTCGATCTGGACGCAAACCCTTTTGTGATTTGGTGGGCCACATAGAAGGATTTTCTAACCACTTTGGCAATGTGATTATCAAAGGAGAGGTTACTGTCTACTTGGGGCCCCAGAGCCCTTATTACGTCCTCTGTATTTAGGGGGCTACCACCTATGTGATAGATTGTGGGTAGTTTGTTTTTTCCAAAGGGGATGACTATGCACTTTTTGGCATTTAGCTTGAGGCCATGGTTTTGACACCAGGTATCTGTCTCAGTGTGAGACCCTTTTGGAGGATGTCTGTGTCAGCTGGAGAGTCCATTATAGCCCCTAGTTTGCAGTCGTCTGCGAACTTGGTCAGCCATAGTCCTCCTGTGCTTGCCTGTACCTCTGAGAAGTATGTGCCGAACAGGAGGGGTCCTAGGACTGAGCCCTGGGGAACACCACTTGTAACCGGTTTAGAGTCGGACCTAGCTCCCGCAACTCTTACCATGTGGGTTCTGAACATGAGCCAGTTGGCAACCCATCTCTTGATGTAGGGGTTTATGTTCAGGCTGATGAACTTGTCTATAATACCTGAGTGGGGAATGGTGTTGAAGGCCTTTGCGAGGTCTAGGTAGGCTATGTGGACCACCTTTCCCTCATCTATAGCCTTGGTAACGGTCTCAAAGTTGTCCACCAGGTTTAGGAGGCATGATCTGCACTTAACAAAGCTGAACTGGGTAGGGTCCAGTGTTTGGAGGTTCTAAATGTCTCTGTTAATGAGAACCATGATGATGTGCTCCATAGCTTTGCAGACCAAGCTAGTCTGGCTTATTGGGCAATAGTTCCCGGGGTCCGTTGTGGCTCCACCTTTGTGGAGTGGAATAACCGTTGCTGTGCACCACTCTGTGGGCACATAGCCTCTGGAGAGACTGAGTTTAAACGGTCTGTTTAGGTGAGGGGTTAGTTCATTTTTGAGCTTGTGTAAGACACAGCCTGGGACACCACCCGGTTCCCATTGATGCTGTGTTTTTGGCTTTGGAGAGGGCTGTTTTAACCTCAGTGTCTGTGATTTCAGGGGCACTACATTCTTTTGGTATAGTTATGGGCCCTTTTGGGGGTGAGGGGGGGGGGTGAAGTTTGCACTGAAACTGTCTGCCAGGATGTTGGCTATATCGGTCGGTTCAGTGTATTTTGTGCCATTCTGTACGAACTCTGAGCAGATCTGAGAATTGCCACTTAGATTCTTGAAATTAGTTAAAGAATGTCTTTTGGTTATCTTTGGAGTCCATGGCAGTTTTTGTTTTGAAGCTACCCTTGGATGATTTTGTGAGGGAACATAGTTTCTTGCTGATACTGATCAGGGATGTCTTCCCCTTCTTGGGATTTTAAACTTTTTCTGTACTAGTTTCCTCTTATCGTATAGCTTGTTTATGGCAGGGGTCCACCAGACTGGTTTCCTTTTCTTGGAGGAGTGAGTCTTGGTTTTGTTTGGGATAGCATGATCCATGCATTCTTGTAGGTGCCCGTAGAGTGCATTAGAAAAGGATTTTGCAGCTTGGACAGCATTATCCTTTAGCATGGGGGCTTTGAAACTTCCCACCTCTGTCTTAAGTAAAATGAAGTTTGCTTTTGAAAAGTTTTTCATGGTGGTTTCTTTGACCGGGGGTGGTGGTAGAATGTGGATATCAAGAGTGATTCGTTTATGGTCAGATCTAACCAGAGAGGGGTGACCTCCGGTGTGGAACACCAGTCGCTCATGTTAGTGATGACCAGGTCCAATATGTTGTCACCTCTGGTGGGGGTGTTGACCAGTTGATCCAGGGAGTTTGAGTTTATAAATTCTAGGAAATGTTGGGCAAGGGAGTTTGTACTGGAGTAGTTCTCCCAGTTAATGTTTGGGTAATTGAAATCACCCAATGTCAGGGTGTTTGGTAGGACCTTTATGTTTCCCAGTGTTTCCAGGAATGCGGAGTGGGGGTCCTGGGACATGGTGGGTGATCTGTAGCAAACTATAATTTGAGTAGCAGATTTGCCCATTGTTAGTTGCTCGTGGATGATCTTTGAAGCATCGTGCTGTGCCGCTAACCTGGAGGTATGGGTATCCTTGATGAATATGGATACTCCCCCGCCTTTTGTATTTCGGTCCGGGTTTTGTGGCCGAAATGTATGGTATAAGTTGTAGCCTGGTAGTGCTGGGGTGCTCTCTGGAGCCTTAAACCAGGTTTCTGTTACTGCACATATATTGATTTGCTCCATACTGAGGAGTTCCTCAAGTGCGTGCATTTTGAGGTTTAGACTTCTGGCATTGAGCATCATTAACCTCAATTTCTTGTTACTTGTGCTATTTACGGTGGTGGGTTTGTCTTTTGAGCCTTGCCTAAAAAAGGCACTATGGTGGTGGCAAGAGCCTTGGCCAGTATTCAAAATCCTAAGGGTGACAAGTGAAAGCCATCTCTAGCGAAGCAGCGTGGCTTGTCGAGCATGTCATCCCAGGCTGACAGACACTGGCTCCCCTTTGAATGACACCAGAAGCTTAGCCAATTGTTGAAATTGATAATTTTTTTCTCTATACCGTGGTATCCTTCTTGGTGAGGGCAGAATGCTACTCAGGGTCAGGGTCATACCGGCCTGGGCTACGTGATCAAAGAGCTCCTCCATGTCTCTTTTCATGTAGTCCAGGGAGTTACGGCTCATGTCATTCACACCAACATGGACAATGACAGAGTCATATTTGTACTTGTTTTGGAGTGACCTGAGTGCTTGTGTTATGTGGCGGATCCTGGCACCCGACAGGCAGCTAATAGTAACCTTCTCCTTGTTCAGCCTAGTAAGTGGGATGTCAGTTTGCCTGACTATAGAGTCACCTATAACTAGTGTGTTTGGTATGTTGTTTTTCCTTACGGGCTGCGATTGCGTGGCACACTGGTTTTGTGAAGTATATGTTTCATGGTTTGTGTTTGGGGGGTGGAGGTTGCTTGGATGTCTACTTTGAAGGTCTCTGTTGCTTTTGCAGATTTTTATTTAGAGCCTCCGAGTATGTTTTCTTGTATTTGTCTGTTTTTTGCCGGTGCTGGTTTCATAAGTCTGTGTAAGACTGGTGGTGTGATGCAAGTAATTCCCTTCTCCTCTTGACTGCCTGGTCCAGTCTTGGTTTGAGAGAGCTTAGCCTCCAGTTTGATTGTATAATTGCATCACTCGCATGTATTAGTGTTTGGTAGAAGGAGGAGAGGGTTGTCTGTGTGCAATTGTAACATTGCCTCAAAATGCCCAGATTTACCAGTTAGACCAGAGAGTACACCTGAAACTGCCCTTTGGACATGATTGGGATAGGTACAGTGAACTGTTTTACTGATTGGCTGGTAAGGTCGAATAGAGAGCCTTGTCCTTCTCTACAGTATAGGGGGGGTCTAGTGCTAAGGTTTATTAGTGCTTGCTATGAGTTTTGAGCAAGTGCCAGGATGAGAAATGAATGGTTTGAGTGCTTACATTGAAAGTTTTGGTTCCAAGTGAAAAATTGAAGAGTAGACTTTGTGGAGCCGGGAATAGTTATTCCCTACTTAACCGGCACTGCCTGGCACGCAAAACCACGCAAATGCGGGTTTTGTAGCAGGGAAATGAAAGAGAGAGAAATTGGCCCAAAATGGCCAATAAACTACTTATTTCTGGGCTGAAACCACTCCATTGTTTTTTAGTCCCCCTTGACTCAGCCTGTACAACAATATGATGGTTGTCCCCCTTTCCTGTATAGATAGCAGGTGCATACAAAAATGAGCATTCCTTTTCTATGGCTTCTGACCCAGCTAAATTAAGTAGAATGAATGCCTTTGTACGGTCATCTTTATCAGAAAACGCAGCCTATATGAAAATGTCTTACTGTTGCTCAAACACTGTCCAGTTCTCAGCAATATTGTCAAACACAAGTGAACTGGACTTTCAGAATCAGTCTGCCATGCCCATAAAGTATACATAAATGCACTGAAAATATGGCCCTTGTAATTATGTACGAACAAACTGTTCTGTGAGCTTGTAACAACATCCAGATGCACAATAAACTCTGAAATACTTCACTTTGTGAAATATGCTCTGTAATGGTTATACTTTGCGAAATATGCCTTGTAATGGCTGTGCTCAGCGAAATATCTTTACTTACAAACGTGAACACTTTATACACTTCTGAAAACTCAGATATTTTGCTCAAGAAAAATACATATTCTTTGCAAAAATGAGGTAGTTTCCCTTTATTTTATTCATTTTATGCAATTTGGACTTTATCAAACATTTCCGTAGTAATTTGAATATTTTTATCAATGTCATACATAATCTGTTTATGTGAAAATTTCTTAGAGCATTCTGTATGCCTCATTTCATATTATGCGAAAAGAAATAGTGCTGACCAAGATTTTATATCTGAAATTCATTTCTGACCTGCTTTACGAAGTATGCACATTTTTTGTGATGGTCTACTGCTGTGTATTCCATCAGCATCTGGGTAAGTGCCTTAAATCGTTTTCGCCAAGCATGTTTTAAACTTCATGCCCCTTTAGTATGCCAGTTGTGACTTCAGGCCCTTTTAGATATGCAGCTTCTGCACCATGTCCTGTAGACATACCGCTTCTGACACCATGAAGCTCGTTCTTCACTATAAATAATAAGGCTTGGGGTTTTGTTCAGATGCTTTAATGTATACAAACACATCAGGATGGGTAGCAGCATCTTTAGATATGAACAAAGTAGCAAACGGAGCTTACATACATACATGTTTACATTGCAACAGCTAACTACAAATGGCAGTCAGGCTTGCACATGTTCAGTATTTATACTCTAGTGCAAGCCCTTGGATAGCTTCTTAAAGTTATATACAGACCCTTTGATCTACAGTGTGTAACGTGAAGTTATCAGCCCTTTTTTCCCATTTTTCTATATGGGTTGGGTTGTCGTGTAAACTGTTGCCTTCTCTCTGCTGCTTTCTTCAACACTCATGCCTGACTGTCACAGGTTTTCTCTTCCACAGTCCATCCACTTCTTTGCTGGATGCCCTAATTTCCTGTTGTCTTCTTCTTGTCTATCCCAAATCATCTTCACTAGATTGTATTCTTTTCTGCACATGTGCCTGTACCGCCTTAACTTGTTCTCTTTGACCTTTTTCTGCAATTGGAGCTATTTTGGCTTCTGCTCTTATGTCCACATTTCTTCATCTGTCCCACAGTGCGCATCCTACCACCTGTCTTAGGCACTTCATTTCCATAACCTAGCTTCCTCACCTGCTCTGCTTTTACTGCCCAGGTTTCTGTACCATACATTAGCACTGGTTGCACCACTATTTTCTATCCCTTACTTTTCAGCTTCTTTGGCATTCTTCTGTCAGACACTACACCTGACACTCGTACCAGTTGGCTGCAGACCCTCTGATTCTAGCTTTGATCTCCTTATTGAGACTTCCCCTCTCCTCATCTGCCCCTCCCAGATACTTGAAGCTGTTAACCTCTTCCACTATTTTCCTTCTGTCTCAGTTCTTGGCTTATTTTGATTTCCCCCATTTGCCTGCTTGCACCTGTTTTATCTGTACTCATTTTCATCCCACGTGCCTTCAGGTTTGCATTCCTTTCCCTATCTTTTGTTGAAGTTCTTGCTCAAAGTCTGCCTGTAATGTCACGTCGTCTGCATGCAGCAACTTTGTTGATCTGTCCCCTCTGACCCGTTTGCTAATGTAGTCCATCACCAGCATGAACAGCAGTGGGCTCAGATATGAACCCTGGTGCAAACCACTGTTACTTGGGAGCCCCTGTGTGAGAACACTGTGCGTACTTGAGTCATTGGGACCTTGTACATAGCTTGCAGTAATTCTGCCAATGTTTCCTTGACTTTGAACCACCGCAGGACTGCCCAGGTCAGCTTTCTTGGGACCTTGTCATATGCTTTCTCCAAGTCTAGGAATGCCCAGTTGGATTATTTTGTCATTATACATATGTGATTCCTTAATAATTATTATTCAATTTAACATTGCATAGATTCCTCAAATCCTGCCTTCCCTTAAGTTTACTCCTACTCTTCCTAAGCATTATTCTGCATGTATTTCACAGAATACATTTATCTGTAGTATGCGCCTTCCCTTTTCCAAAGATCCCATCTCCAATTCTTTTATCTACTTTACAGCATTCACCAAGTCTGTTACTTGGTTTAGTGTTTGATTTCCATTTTTTTTTTTTTAGCACTTGCTTTTTTGGCAGCCAACAGCAACAGACCTAGACTTGATAGGTTCTTACTGCGTCTAGGCAATTCAGTTTCTATATCCCAGCTCAAAAAATAATTTCCTTAATTGTAATAATTTGCTCCTCCAACCTTTCTGACAAATTTAGCCTGTATGGAATTTTTAAGATCTACCAACTCTTTGCATTTCCAAAAAACATGTCCCCAAGTAACTCTAACATTTGCTGCGTACCTGTGGAAAAATTCTCTGAAGTCTACTTTGTGTATAAAAATACCTGTGCAAACACTTCCATACAAAAATCTTAAACCTCTTCTTTCAGCTTTTCCCAGTTAGGGGTCGCCACAGCGGATCACCTGTCCACTCATGATTGGCAGTGGAGTTTTACAGTGTTCAGTTGCTAGCCCGGCGCCCAACCTTCTACAGAAGGTGCACAGACTCTCACCTAGGGCCGCCCAAAAATCTTAAACCTCTTATATTTTGGTTATTTGGGAGCCATGCAAATATCCTCCCATAGTTCCTTTCTATATTGCTTTTCCATTCTCATTTCCCAGTTCTTGCAAACCTCTTCTTATTTAGTTCTAATAGTTATTGTGCATTATTTTATATGCCCTACTAATTATCCATTTTTTTAACCTCAAGTTCTGTTCTAGACTCTACTGTAAATTCATTCAGACCTAGTCTTTTATTTAGCACTCCCCTATCCCTTTCTCTCTGCCTGCACTGTTGTCAATCCCTGGCATGGAAGGCAGTCTCCAACTCAGTGTCCAGTCTTTTTTGCTTGGCCTCATTCCACTGTGACTTTTCTCCTTCCTAATTATTTTCTCTGAATTCCTTTGTTCCTTTGCTAATTTTCTCCAGTAAATTCCAACTCCTCTTGCCTGTGTTCTATGCCCCTACTTGTAGTCATCCCTATTGGGAAAATCTCCTCTCTCCATTCCATTGCTGGCTTAAGGTGTTCTTTGTGTTTCACTGTTGTAGTCATCACACTTGGGTTATCTGCCTGCAGGTAGCCCTCAGTCGGCCCGAATACCAGAGTCTTGGGATTTCTGCATCTGATGCTCTCACTTCTTCCATGACGTCAGGTCATCAGGGGTATAAAACAGGCAGGTGACTCCATTACATCAGCTTTTCTTGCCGAGCGGAGCCCGAAGCAGAAGTAGTTCGCAAGTGCCAGTCGGTCTCTACCCGAAATTTTCGTTATCAGAGTTTCAGACCTGAAGTCTTCTAGAGCTAAGTACCCGTTGGGGATCCTTTTTTCTTGCTCTAACCGATGTCAGAAAAAATTAATTGTCTTGCCTGTGGAAAGCAAATGCCTCACTGAGATTTTCATTCTTACTGCATCACTTGTTTAGGCCCAGACCACGACGTTCCTCGCTGCCAGTTTTGTGCCCAGTTCAACTCCCGAACTGTTCGTCGTGGGGCTATCTTTGTCGCTAAATTCTTCCACTCTCCGTATTCCGAAATGGTTTTGATAAGCCATCCGACTACCGATCTTCCAAAAAAATGTAAGGATAAAGATAGAGACAGAGACCACATAGGTCCAAAACTGCCGACGACACTTCCATTAAGCTAGTCGCCAGTACTCAGTGAGGTGCTTTCGCAGCCCCCGATACCCGCTTCTACAGATTCGCAGACCTCTACTGAGACCCATTCGGAGTCCGGTATGCCTTGAGATGCTTCTTTGACTATGGAACCTGCGGATGTCTCTACCTTGGATGGGTCCGGAGCCATTGTACTGGCACCGGCTTCTGGGGGTGTATTCAGACCTTCCGATGTTTGCATTAAACCAACTACTTTCTTTCAGACTAAAACTACTGAATTTCTCAGGCCCAGAGTTCGCACTATGCCTAGGAAACCGACGACCAAAGCGCATTCTCAACCTCCCTTGTGCTTAGGAAACAGACGACCAAAGTGCATTCTCAAGCTCCCTTGCCTCAGAAATAAATGCTTAGAATGGCTGAAGACCTTATTACTTTAATTAGGGAAAGCCAGCCTTCCCCCTCTAAAAGACCAAGAATTGATTTTCCTTCTGATTCTTCAGATCATAAGTCTGATGACTGTGACCCCTCTGATTACCAGGACATACCCTTATCTACCTATGAGGATTCTGATGCAGAGGATTCCATTCCCTCTGCCCCCCCCCATCAGAGGGTTTTTCTTTTGGTGAAACCCTGCATACCCTCAAAGAGCATTTCTGCTGGGAGTGCCAGGACTACCCACAGTCCAAAAAGAGACTCAGGGAATTTTTAAACTTGCTTCCGCACAGGCCTCTAGCTATTCCTCCTGTTCTGGAAATTGTAGTTGATGTCTTCATGGAATCCAGTCTTACCCCTGACAACTTTGCCACCAGCTCCTTGAAAACCTGACTGGTACTACAGAGCACCTGACTCACAAATTTCTATTTAAGAATCCTACTGTGGATCCAGAGACCATTTCCCAGGGACCTAAAGGCATTAAAGGCTACTACAGCCAAAAACCCTACCCCTTCGGACAGGGATTATAGGGCTTTAGACAGTTGGGGAATGAAGGTATGCACCTCTGCTACTCTTGCCATTAGGGCTTTTAAATTGTTAGTTTCACATGTTGAAGTACCAGCAACATATTATGGAACTAATTAAAACAAAAGATGATGTTGATTCCTGATTGTGCAGAACATAAAGGTTTACAAGTTAATGCATTCTGCAAACCAAGTTGGAAAAAATACTTTGCAATATGATTTTGATGTTTTAGAAGCATCTTGCAGGGCTGCTGTCACTGGATCTGTTCTTGGAAGGCATGCTTGGCTAAAGGAACAAATCTTGCCAGACCATGTCAAAGCAAAATTACTAGATGCTCCATTAAACCAAGAACATTTGCTTAGCACTAAAGCAGTAGTAGTTATTAAAAAGATGGAGGAAAAAGCTAAATCTATGCAAACTGTTAAAGATTTCCTACAGGTACAGCCACGTAGATTCAGTAGGCATTGGCCATCAAAAACTGGTCCTTTCCAGTCCCTCCCAGACCTTCTCAGTCCAAACCCAGGGGCAGCAGACCACCAAGACTACAGTCTCAGGGTATGCACAGATCTAAACAATGGAGTGCTTCCACCTCAAAACAGGGAGTGGTAAGCCACCATCCCATGGAAAAAGTTCACAATCACTTGTCCTTCATGCTTCCCAGTGTTGCCCAAGTACTTGCACTCCTTTGGAGAGAAACTCACCCTGCATGCAAAAAACTGGGAGTACATTACCCAGGACAGATTGGTCTTAAACATTGTATCCCAGGGATACAGAGTCTACTTCCACTCACTGCCAACCCCAAGCGAATTGCCACACCCTTCCCCCAAACCAGTGGCCCAAAAGCAAGTACTTTCTCTTCTCAGTATCAAGGCTATTCAACCTGCTCCAACAGAGCAAAGCGGACAGGCTTTCTACTACAGATCATTTCTGGTGCCCAGAAAAGAAAACTCTGGACGCCCTATCCTGGATCTGTCAGTTCTCAACACCTTCCTGGTGGTTCCAAAATTCAAAATGCTTACTGTCCAACAGCTGCTTCCTGTGCTAGCCAAGGACTCCTGGCTGGTCGCCCTAGACTTAAAAGAAGCTTATCTACACATCCCCATAAGGGAATCTTGCAGGAAATATCTACGTTTCAGGGCAGGCTCTATGAACTATCAGTTCTCTGCACTTCCCTTTGGCTTACCTACTGCGCCCAGGGTATTCACACAATGCTTTGTCCCAGTCATCGCATACTGCAGGAAGAGAAAAATTCTAATTTATCCATACTTGGAAGATTGCCTCTTTCAGGCGGGCAGTCAGGAATTGCTACTTCAGTACCTGACATTTGTAAAGAGACTTCTAACTTCTCTGGGGTATACCATTAACGAAAAGAAATCACATCTGGTACCCAGCCAAAAAAATTGTATTCCTGGAAGCAAGCTTGAACACAACTTCCCAGATGGCATTCCTCACTCTAGAAAAACAGGTTTATTTGACAAACTACTGGCCACCTAAACCCAGCTATCTGCAAGAAAAATACTGCAAGCCCTAGGGTTCGTGGCCTCTTGCATTCTACTAATTCCATATGCAAGACTGCATATGAGGAAACTTCAATGGTGCTTAAAGTCCCTGGTGTCAACATTCTCAGGACCTGGAAACAATGATTCCTATCATTCCTTGCCTAAGGACAGAGTTCCTTTGGTGGGCAGAGGCCTGCTACCACAACAAGGGGACTCCCTTTCACTCAACCCTCCGCCACCCAAACTCTGACAACAGACACATCAGACTATGTATGGGGGGCTCACATGGCAGGCAAATGCATTCAAGGTAAATGGAGCCCAAGACAAATGCACCTGCATATCAATCAAAAAGAAATGTTAGCTGTACAGAATGCACTGACCGCCTTCAAATACCTTATCTTTCCAAGACTACTCTTGATAAAGACAGACAACACCACAGTTGTGTGGTACATAAACAAGCAGGGGGGAATTCATTCCTACCCAGTCTGCAGGTTAGCCATGGCTCTGTGGAACATAGCCTTGAGAATCAAGTGTACCTGCAAGTTCAATTCCTGCTAGGCAAACTAAATTCACTGGCAGATGACTTGAGCAGAAATCTAATGGACCCACACGAGTGGAAACTGGAACCCAAATCATTCAAGCTTCTGACCCACAGGTGGGGGGCACCAGAGGTTGGACCTCTTTGCTTCCCCCCAGAACCATCAGCTGAGCAAGTTTTGCACTAGAATGCCCCACCGCCAATCATGGAAAGTGGATTCCCTGTCCTTTACATGGGAAAACCTCTCAATCTCTGCCTTTTCCCCTCTGGTCCTCCTCTCGAATGTACTACTCAAGGTCAAACAGGACAAGCCAATGACAATCCTGATTGCACCAGACTGGCCACACCAGCACTGGTACCCACTTGTATGCAGTCTGACAGTAGTGCCACCCTGGCACCTGCCTCAGACCCCTTCCCTGCTGTCCCAGCAGGAGGGCCAGATTTTGCATCCTCGGCTGCAAACCCTGAACCTAGCAGCCTGGCTCATCCCCTGAATACATCACCAGCAACCATCAGCAAACAGGTGCTGGATATCATCCTTGAGACCAGGAGGCCTAGCACTAGGAAATCATATTCAGAAAAATGGAAAAGATACTGTTCTTGGAGCCAGTCTCAGGGAAAGGACACAACCGTGCCCACCTTACCTCCAAATCCTAGATTATCTAGCAGAACTGCTCCACAAAGGCCTGTCCATCTCTTCAATTAAGAGTTATGCCTCTGCCATCTCAGCTCATTACAGTACTGAGCCACCCCTCTTCTCTCACCCTCTTGACAAACAGTTCCTGAGAAGAGCTAACAACTTAAGACCCCTGAGGAGAGTTCCCACTCCAGCCTGGAACCTTAATTTTGTACTAGAGAAGCTCCATTTTGAGCCTGCTGCTACAGCAGAGTTAAAATTCCTCTCTTGGAAAACAGCCTTACTTCTAGCCATCACTTCAGCAAGAAGTGTTTCTGAGTTGCAGGCCCTTATGGCTGTGGAACCCTTCATTATTTTCCATGCAGACAGGGTTTCCCTCAGGACTAACCCATCATTTATGCCCAAGGTGGTATCTAGTGTGGCTTTAAACTAATCCATCCATTTACCGATCTTTTTCCCTAATCCTCAGAGTAAAGGGGAAAGGATCCTGCACTCCTTGGACGTGCGCAGGCAGCTTAGGTTCTACCTTGACAGGGCTAAAGCTTTCAGAAAATCTGACCAGCTGCTAGTCAGCTTTGCTACAGGGGATAGAGGGCAAGGCCATTTCAAAGCAAACCATCTCCAAATGGATAGCACACTGCATCCATTTCTGCTACAAACACCTTGGAAAACCTACCGCACAGGGGATCAGAACCCATTCCACTAGGGCTACCTAAACCTCTGCAGCATTTCTCAGGGGAGTCCAGACTAGGGACATACTGGAAGCTGCAACCTGGAGTTCTGTATACACCTTCACCGAGCATTACCACTTGTCTATCTTTTTCTAAATCCAGAGCTGGTTTTGCTATAGCAGTCTTAGAAGACCTGCTAGCCAGCCCTAATACTTCTTGACTGCCTCCACCCTTCCTCAGCTTTGGGAATCTACCCAAGTGTGATGACTGCAACAGTGAAACATGAACATAGTACAGTTGTGTACACTTACGTAGATGTTTGAGTGTATTCACTTGTTGCAGTCCTGGTTACCCTCCCTCCAGCCCCCTGGCTTTTCTATACATTCTACCTATCCTCTTTTTTTGGCCATATTTTATGGCAATGGTATTTACTTCTTACTGGAGGTATTCCACTCCATGTAATTGCTTCCTATTTTGGGGGCTCAAGAAAAACTGATGTAATGGCTTTGGCTGCATGTTTTATATCCCTGACGAACTGATGTCATGGAAGAAGCGACAGCATCCGACTCAAAAATCCCAAGACTCTGGTATTCGGGCTGACTGAGGGCTACCTGCAGGCGGATAACCAAAGTGTGATGACTGCAACAGTGAGTACACTCTAACCTCTACATTTATGGTAAGTGTACACAGCTGTGTATAGAGGTTATTAATTAGCAGATAAAGTAAAGTGTCATATTTATAATTGTTCTTCACTAATTACAACCCAGTAATATCTCCAGATGTTTCTATAGTTGCATCCCACTGACCCCTGTAGGTGTCCAATATTGCTTGTTCTTATTTGCATTAAGATTTCCAAAACCATGCTACATGCAAGATTTTGGAAGATTTTCGTTTTGAAGTTTGCATGATGGCAAATGCAACTGTGATATTTGAACTCTATTTATTAATATTATACTATAATAATATTTATTAATATAATATTTGTGTACTATTAATTTGTATAGTAATAATTTAATATTTCTTTAAAGTGTCAAGTGACATGGACAGAACTGCTTAACCTTGTATGAAAGCTCAAATCTGTATGAAGAAAATGTTAGCGGTAGTATGTCTGCTGCTTGAATGGCTACTGAGATCATAAGCTGTATCTAATGTCTTTTCCATCTGCCTCAACAAATGGGTATATCAGATCTGAAATGATCTAAGGCTGGCATTTAAACTTTGGTTGCAAGGCTCATCCACCTCTCCCCTTCCATAATGCACAACCACTATTACAGCAGTCTGATCTCATTTGCCATGCTGGACCACAGATGCATTCTTCAAGGCCCAGTTAGCTGGATTTCAGTAAGTGTTTTTTTTTTTTTTTTTTTTCCTCCAGTGTTTTTCAAATTCTAAATCAGGATTGTAATCCTTTGATCCTTGTGGCTTAACTTTTGGCTGTTTTTTTAGCCAGTCCCCCCCCCCCCCCCCATTGAGGAATTGGCTGGTAGGGATTTTCTGCAGTTGCGTTGAGTATTTAATCATTGTTATTTTGTTTAAGTGGATGTTCTTTGGAAGCTTTTTGTTGGTTAAAAAATGAATTATTTTCTCTTGGGGGGGGGGTATTTTTTTAGTGTTTGACCCACCACGGCACCATTTGTGGACGTTCCTCCATTTCATGTTAGCTTCAAGATGGAGACAAGGTATCATGATATGTGTGTGTATTACCTAAGCTCTGCCCATATAAATAAGTTGTGTGACATTTACTGTTTTGGAGCACAAACCCTCTTGTATCATTGTTCAAAGCTTGTACTAAGAGGCCTTCTCAATGCCCAAAATGGAGACTTGGCCACTTCTGTTGCAGGATCTCCTACATCTAAAGAAAAAAAAAAAAGTCCAGGAAGGATAGACATAGGAAGCAAAATAAGGACTTTTCCAAGGAGTCTAATAAAATGTCTCCAGACACTTGTTTATTACAAGGTCCTGCTCTGATGGTTCCTCTGATTCAGCATCCCCTTCCTCCGCTCCAGGGTTGGAGTAGGTGTGAGATTGATCTTCATCTGGTTCTTTTTTTACTGGATCAAGTATTTTCACTGGTGCCATCTCCTCCATAGATCTGATCCCCGGTTCTCCTTCAGAGAAACATGGGTACCAATTCTCTAGACTGCCCTCTGTGGCTTCTTCCTTTTGATTATTGCAGTCTTCAAGGATCCTGTCTAAGGCAGTCAAGATGGGATGTTGAGGATAATTTTGAAGGCCTAGCTTGAGTTGTGTTTCCTGCTCCCTCTGCATCAAGGGTGATGAGAAACATGGCCCTACTACTCCTGTCGTCTCTCCTCCAATTTGCACGTTGGATCTGGTGTATTTGGATCAAAGTGTGCCCAAGTGGTCCCCTTGCTGTTGTCAACTCTGACAATTTCTTTGACCTGCTTGACACAGACGGTCTCAGATCTGGGTGGGTAATAGGTTGGCATTGGGGTTCCAGGGTTGTGGTTGACCTTAAGGTTTTTGGAGCCTTCCCTGCCTCTCGGGGCCTCAACCCTTGATAATTCAGCAACTGTCTCTCTGTTGGATCCTTGTGGCTGTGCATCCTGGGAAGGGCTTCTGTCAGGGCCTTTGAATCCACAAAGGTTCCTTGTGCAACCTGTTTTGGGTTTCAGGGCTTTTGAAAAGAACTTCTCCCACTTAAGAGAGGGGGTGACCTGTAACTTCTCCGATCCACAAAAAAACCTTGGTTTCAGGTGCCTCATCGTCTGTCCTTGGAACATTCGGTACCAGCCCTTGGAGAGCTCCTGGAATTGCTTAAACAAAGGAAAAGTTGGTCCACTGATGCCCTTTCCCCAGAGGTGTCTATGTTCCTCAGATTTAGGTACAGGCCCATCTACTTTCTGGGTGGTGCCTCCAGTGGATGATTGGGTGTCCCAGTAGGCTTGGAAGAACCCTGATATGGTGGTACCAATCCCTCATAAGCCAAAATAAAATTTTAATCTCCCTGAGGGTCAGGATACATTAAAGTAAGGAGACTGCAGGGAGCAGCCATTTAAAAAAAAAAAACTTTTTGAGAGGAGTGCTTCTGTACACCCCCACAAAAAAAGGTAGTTGAGGGCTCTGGACAGATGTGGGAAGTGTTTGTATGTTTTAAAGACTTTTGCCTTGTGAGATCTGAATTGCATGGCTCCCTTCGGTAGATTGCAGAGGGATTTGATAAAAGAGATTCTGAAATCCCTTTCTAGGCCCCATGACAGTGAAGTTCTGTAGGAAGTTGGAATCTCAGCTTGCCACCATATGGTCTATTACCAAAGCGCCCATGTTCATTTTGTGAAATGCAGCAGATGGCAAAGCGAGATCAGAAGATACCATTCTTACCATTTGCCCCTATGCCTGGATGTGTCTGTACGATTTTGTGGATAGCTTCAGGATGTCTTTCTTGAACTCCCCTTCGATGTATCCAGCTTATTAGGGCCCAAGATCAAGGATACCTTAACCTGGGCTATAAAACTCTGTCTACCATCGATATCCATTTCTCCACCCCTCAAAGCCCTTTTCATGCATCCAGAAGGGTGGAAAAAGATTTTGGTTCCAAAAGTCCCAGTGCTTTGCTCAGAACACTTCTGGTGACAGGGTACCCTGGAGCATTGGGGGGAAGTTTAGTGAACATTGCATGAGAGGCAGACTGGTTGGTTTCACTGTCCTTTCACTGACCAACCATTCTAACACTCTTGAAGGGTTGCCTGACTGTACTTCTCTAGAGGCAGGAGCTTTTATCTCTCTGCCCCCAAGTCTGGAAGGCCGTAGTCTACAATTCATGGCTGTTGAGTGTTTTAACCAGAGGCAGTTTTATTCCTTTCACAATTTTTCCAAAATTAGACCCAAAGACTGTTCATGTTTCACCATGACAAAGAAGGGCAGCAGAGTAGGAAATATTATAGCTGCTAAAAAAGCAAGTAATCCAGGAGGTATAACCAGATCTGAGTGGATCCAGAGTCTTTTTCAAGATTCTTAGTGCCACTGTCACTCCGACTGTCTAATCAGTAAAAAAAAAAAAAAAAAAAAAAAAAAGGGGGCCCATTACCATCGATATGAACTTTCCTACTGTCTCAGTTACTGGCTTACTGGATATGGGCATGGGCATCCTGAGGTAGTGTAGAAATTGCCTCGTGTTTACTGACAACCAGTTAATTCTTAAACTGATATGGTATGTGAGATGTATTTACACAATGTCACTGGTGGCAAAGCTCTCGCATAAAAGTACTCCTAATGTCAATAAAGTTGTCAGTAGTACACACGCTGCACCCCTCATGCACAACTCAAAGCAGACATATCGACCCACATATGCTGAGGCACTTAACTGTAACCTTCCTAAACCACAAAGGCCTCCTCGACGAAGTACACATAAATACCCTCAACAGCCCTAAATGTGCTCTTTCAAAACAATCACCACACAGAGCTACATATCATGAAGCCTCTATGTCTAAGCCCATAAGGCAAGCCACCACACAATCCAACATTCTAGTCATTGGAGACTCCATTGTGAAGACACACTGATGTCCCTCTCACCAGGCTGAGTAAGGAGAAAGTTACTTATCAGGGGCTAGGATCCGCTACATTACACATGCACTCTGGTCATTGGACCAAAATTACCAGTATGATTGTCATAGGCCATGTGAGAGTAAGACTTGAGACGTACCTCCCTAGACTATATGAAGAGAGACATCATGGAGCTCTCGGAATATGTACCTCAGGCTGGTATGAACCTAGAGCATGGAGCATCATTTTACCTTCTCCAAGGATGATGCCACAATAAGAAAAAAAGATGATTGATTTTAATAACTGGCTTAGTTTCTGGTGGCATTCTAAGTGGGTGCAATATTTGTCAGCATGGAAGGAGATGGTCAACAGACCACACTGCTTTGCCAAGGATGGTCTGCACCTTTCTCTTCTATGCTTTTGAATATTGGCTAAAACATAGTCTTCCCCCATAGTGCGTTTTTTAGGCAGTGCCAAACTGAAAGTACTTCCAGCATAGCAAATCAAAACCAAGAAAATCTAAAGATATTACTGCTCAATGCTAGGAGTCTAAAAAAAAATACAAAAAAAACTGCACTCCCTAGAAGCTCTCTTTATCCTAGAGAATGCGGTCACTGAGTGTCAAAGGAAAAACAACTTCAAAAAGATCAACACACGGCAGGTTCAGGTTAAGGCATTTTAATCTTGCAGCAAGGAGACAAAAATGTGCTAATACATAGTTTGTCTAACTAGAATCATGAAGTGAAGCTATTCTTATACATTTCCTACAAAGCATTGCCTACTAAGCTGACGTAATAAATCACAAGTTCTTTCAATATGATTTCATAGCAGCTGTTTGTCCATGATTTTCTGCTGGCATATCAAGTTTACAAAAAAAACTTCCCAAGAAAAACAACGTGGCCTTGATTACCACCGGTCAGATACAACTTCTCACTATGCAATGTTATCATTCAAGGTACTATGGCTAATTCGAGCACAAAGCAAGTACAGATTACAGTTCATTTCTTCAAGCAGTCTTTGTTTATCTGTATCTGTCTTTTCTGCAGCTGTGCATGTTCTCATAACACGAACAGAGCTGATTGTTCAAGTTCAGTAACATTATAGAAAACAGTATTGTTCTATTCATTATTTTCCTGACCTAGCAGATAATCACCTGCTTCTCAGTAAATTTCCAAAAGGCATAAACATGAATTTTGCTGTGCTAGCAAATACTAGGTCAGAGAGCATCTTGCAATTTCAGAAAGCATACTGCAGTTTGAAAAGCATCTTGTAATTTCATACAGAATTAAGCTGTACATAAAATAGAATGAAAATGTGTTAACCCTTTTAGCTTCTAATAAGCACTAAACATGTACATTAATACATATTTTCCTAACATTTCCCCCCGTTAATACTTTTTATTCTGTTTTCAAAAGCATAAACAGTTGCTTCTTCTCCTAACCTCTTTCTGTTCAGAATTTGCAGTTGAGAGTCATTCAGTTTAGACTTATGAAAGTGTTTCACTTTTCAACAGTTCTTCAATTTCAGTACTTTGATACAAAGTCTCAGAAACTGACATGTCTATAAAATCTTTGATCAATCCCTTCATGCAGGGAATACCACAACAAACACACACTCCTAACAGGAGTAATCCCACACAAATGACAATCAGGATGTTCATTAGGATGCTACCCCACCCCCCAAACAAATTCTGGAAAAAAATCTGTCAGTGGGTTTGGGCCTGGTTTGGTCATGGCCGACACTTGCTGAATCACATCAAGATGGTCGTTTATCTCATGCTGGTTGTCGGGAATATACGAACAGCACTCCTCTTTTATTAAA
Source organism: Protopterus annectens (assembly GCF_019279795.1). Taxonomy (NCBI): domain Eukaryota; kingdom Metazoa; phylum Chordata; order Ceratodontiformes; family Protopteridae; genus Protopterus; species Protopterus annectens. The sequence continues at coordinate 274,021,572 of NC_056737.1, forward strand.
GTGCACGTACCACCTTTCACCGCTAGGGTGAAGTCGAGAGCCATGTGGTTTTGAAGCACCACAGTTCTCATAGCGTTCAGTTCATCAGTTACTAATTCGAGAGCGGAAAAAGTTGCATTGCTCATTACTTCAAGAAGTTTGGACAGTTTTCTCAGCTCCCAAATCGATTTCACTGTGCCATATGCAGGGGCTATACCTGCCCACGATATAATAGTGTCACTCAAGTCCATGTGTGTCAGTTTATCTTTGTTTTTTACGGAGTTATGGTTTCTCCAGCCTGCTTCGATTCGTCCCACTGGATTCTCAGGTCTCTTGATCGGATTTCCAGGTTTCTTGGTGACCTCTCTGACATTTTGAATTCTTCCCTGAGGCAAAACTGCAGTGTCGTAGGGCCGGAACCAGGTAACCCAAAAAACAACTGCCGGAGCAATTCTCAGGTAACCATTTGTATGCCTTTTTTCCACACACAAAATAACAATTCTTTACTTTAGTATTAATATATACTTGCCCTGCATGAAACATTTTCTTATCCATGATAGATAGTTGTTTAAAAAGAACAGGATTACGTTGTACTTCATCAACCGTTTTGTGCATTAATTCAAAATATGAGTCATAGTTTGTATCACAAATATAACCTGCATTATTAGCTTTGATATAACATTTGTAAGGAACAGTCACATTACAATTGCTCCAACCCACCTGAACAGTATCATTTTTGTAAAAACATACAATTCCCTTTTGTGTAACAGGCAGGTACAATGCTATTTTGTCTTGTGATTTCACAGTTGTAGTATCAAAAATCAAATTTTCCCAGGTCTCATTGACCCCTAGGGGGACAGCAGTCATTAACAAACCCCCGTATGCTGTTGGTATAGCTGTGCAAATCCAGCAATTTGAAACATTAAAAGTTTCAGCATACACATATTTGATTGCTTGGTAAGTGTTAAAGTTTGGATGCCAGTCTATGAGTAATGCATCTCGTTTATTCAGTTCAGCTCGTGTGGCTGGAAAAAAGAAAGGCCACAGCAAAAAGATTAATGTTATCAGTATGGTTAACAGAATGATCATGCAATACTTCTGAGGTTGTTCTGTATTCCTATTTGCTCCATATCTGGTTATTTTGTTCTTGTGTAACAGTAACAAGTTTTTTGTCCAGTTCAAAGTTTTTAACCAATTTACAGTGTGTCAGATGAATCCAGGATGCTCGCTCTGCAATCTTGACTGCAGTGGGTGTTGACAGTAGCACTTGGTACGGCCCTTCCCACTTCGGTGAGGTCCAGTTCTTCCTCTTGATGACTCCACCCAGACCCATGTGCCTGGGACTACTGCTGCTTCCGATGGTCTGGTTTGTTCTTTTAACTGCAAAAGTTGTTTATTACTTAAAAGTCATCTCATATATTCTGCAAGGGAACTGTCTGCCTCCTGGTCTGCAGACATGAGAGGTTTCCATTGAGGTATATAATATGCCCTCCCAAACAGTATTTCAAAAGGAGTTTAACCCCTTTGCATTTGGAACAGTTCTCATACTCAACAGTGCCAGAGGCAGGCAGTGCACCCAGTTCTTTTGTGTTTCACTAATTAATTTCCTAAGTTTGTTTTTCAAAACCCCATTATGTCTCTCTGCTAATCCTGCAGATTGTGGGTGGTATGCACAATGGTTCTTTTAAGGAAATTCCAAAATATCGGCTCAACTGTTGTATAGTTTGATTTACAAAGTGTGTGCCATTGTCACTGTAGATCTTTTCCGGTATGCCAAATCTAGGAATAATTTCTTTAACAAGGACTTTTGCAACAGCAGCTGCATCTGGATTTTTGGTCGGAAAAGCTTCCACCCATTTGGAAAACATATCTATAATGACAAGACAATACTTCTTATTTTCGCATTTGTTCAGTTCTATGAAATCCATACAGATAGTATAGAACGGGTACGGTGGTGTTGGGAAACTCCCTTGCTTAGGCTTCAATGCCCCTTGTGCGTGATGCTTGTTACAAACATGGCATGCTGCACAAAAATTTTTTGTGTAGTTTGTAAATCCATATGCTGTGAGCACTCGGTTCACTAACTGTAACATCCCCCCCTGTTGAGACATGGCACTGCCCATGGCTCAACAAAGCTGCATATCTAAACAAATTAGATGGCAAAATCGGTTTTCCTTCTTTGGAGATGTACAGCCCTTTCTCAAGAATTGCTCCTCATTTTATCCATTTCTGTTTTTCTACTTTCGTAGTAAGTGTCTGCATTGTTTTCAACATTTCTAAATCTAAAATCTCAGAAGGTTGCAATTCCTCACTCAAAAGAAATACTTCTGAAGCTGCTTGCTTTGCAGCTGTATCAGCTCTCGCATTACCTTTTGAAATCCTATCCTGTTGCTTGGTATGAGCTACCCATTTACAAATGGCTACTTTCTGAGGTAACTGAATAGATTCTAACAAATCTAGAATAAACTGCGCATGATTAATCGGTTTACCAGTAGATGTTATCATTCCTCTATTCTTCCACTGTTGCGCACAAACATGTACAGAAGAAAAAGCGTACTGGCTGTCAGTAAAAATGTTCACACATTTACCCTTTGCCAAGGTACATGCCCTTGTCGAGGCAATCAATTCTGCTGCTTGTGCAGATAAGTTGTGTGGTAAAGACTTTGCTTCTAAAATCTCAGTATCAGAAACTGCTGCAAACCCCACTAGGTTCTGCCCTGTAGGGCCCCTTCTGCATGAGCCGTCCATGTAATATGTCACCTTGGCATCATCCAAGGGAACATCAGTTAGATCTTTTCTAGGCAGTGTCTTTTGCTCAATCTCCTGCAGGCAGCTGTGTGGTGTGCCATCCGCAGGGGTCGGGAGCAAGGTAGATGGATTCAAAGTTGTACATCATTCTATTGTCATATGAGGTTGGCTCGAGTATAGTCCTACAGGAAAGATGTCTAGCAGGAGAAAGATATGCTACTTTTTCTTGCAGTAAAATAGCGTTTGCATGAGGCACTCTCAATGTGAGAGTGTGGAACAACACTACTGAGGCCGAAGCCTGTACTGCCATTGCAGCTGCGACTACTGCTTGTACACAGTGGGGCAGGGATCGCGCCACTGGGTCCGGCTGTGATGAATAGTAAGCTATGGGTCGTTGCTTATCCCCATGTTGCTGTGTTAACACTGATGTCATATAACCTTGCTTACAATCTACAATTTGGAAAAAACGTTTGATAGTTTGGTAATCCTAAAACTAATGAGGATGCTATCAATTGTTTCAGTTTGCAGAAAGCTGATTCTGCTTCTGGTGTCCATTGTAATAAATCTTGTGCTGCCATAGGCTTCTTGTATATCAAGTTGGTTAGTGGAGCAGACTCCAAGGCATAGTTTGGAATCCACCTCCGACAGAAATTAGCCGTACCCAGGAAGGACATCATTTCCTTCTTGGTAGTCGGTTTGGGTGCTTGTAAAATTGCTATTTTCCTATCTTCATCTAATGTCCTGCCTTCTTTGGATATTATATATCCCAGGTCTTTAACCTGCTTTCTCTAAAGCTGCAACTTGTTTTTGTTTACTTTATGTCCTTGAGTGGCTAGAAATTGTAGTAATGCTATGGTATCTTCTCTGCATTCTTGCTGGGTGGGGACTGCCAGCAGGATGTCGTCTACATAAAGTAAAATCTGACTGCCTCTTGGTGGGCTAAATCCCGCCGAGTTGCTCGCCATTTCTTGTGTGAATATTGTTGGGCTTTCACAATACCCCTGTGGTAGTCGCGTGTATGTATACCTTTTCCCATGAAATGTGAAAGCAAACCAATGTTGGCTGTCAGGGTGTATCGGTATCGAAAAGAACGCATTGCTAATATCTATCACAGAAAAATACTTTTGTTGAGGCTTCAAATCATTCAGTAGGGTGTGTGGATCTGGCACCGTAGGTGCTCTAGGTATTACTGCGTCATTTACAGCTTGTAAATCTTGGACCATACGCCATTCTCCGTTTGCTTTCCTGACAGGAAATAAGGGTGTGTTACATGGTGAATCGGGAGATTCTACCAGTACTCCTTCCTTAAGTAAAGCTGCTATTATAGGTTTGATTCCTACTTCTGCATCTCTCCTTAAGGGATACTGTCTCTTTGTGGTCTAAAAGCTGATTTTGGCGTAATAGTAACTGGTCCTGCTGTACGAATTAGTCCTACATCTGACTTCCCTGTTGACCAGAGAGTTTCTGGTATGCTCTGTAAGGCATTTTCTTCCTCTTCTAGTAAGAGTGCTAATGAGCTGTCCTCTCTAGACTGCAAGTGTACAGCTGGGTGTGTCTGTGTTATCCAATTTAACTTCTGCTTCTGTACTCTCTCTTCTGCTAATTCTAACTCTGTTTTTCCCACTTTGTGACTTTTTCTCCTAGGTCTGCCCATTTCACATTCTTGTCCTTAGTTAAACTAACATGTGGTAATCGATTATATCTAGAGTGCAAAGAATTCCTGGGGCAATGAACAGCTAACTACACTGTTCCCTTCTGTGTCCCAGTACAGATTACGTAGTACTAATCTGTTTGCATGGTTTTTGAACAGTTCTTGCTCATATTCCTTATCAGGTTCTGGTATGCTACAGTAATATAGAGTACAGTGCAACAAATGCTGTTTATCAGTGTCAAGGGAGGGGGACTTACTGATGGTTACGTTCATCAGTTCTTAGGTTACTGCCCCTGGACCAGTCGTGACCAAGTCCTGGCTGTACCAATAAAATTTTTCGCCCTCCGGTCTCACCACAAAAGTATCCATGTTGCTGTGCTTCCATACCCTGCATAGTCGGAACTACTGCTATGCCAAATATTTGCATAAGATCTCTGCCCAAAAGGTTTACCAGGCATTTTGCAGAAACAACAATTTTGCTTTTATGGGTCATCCCTGAAACCGGGTCAGTTATTGCTATGTCATGGGAGAGTGGCACCCGATACAGCTGTCCATTAGCTGCTTTCTCTAGAATGGAATCAAATGATTCTGAATTTTCTGGTAGTTTAGAAGGATGTATTATTAGGGTTCGTGAAGCCCCTGAGTCGCACAGGAATTTAACTTCCCTCTACCAGAAGTGTAACTTCCGGTTTCGTGTCTGCTAAATAGAGCTCTAAGCTCAATAATGCTAAGTCTAAAATTTCACTTTCTTCACCATCTGCAATTTCTTGCACTTCTATTTCTTCTATCACATTCTCTACTCCCTCTGTCACACTTGCATTTGTCTTTTCTCTGTTACTCCTTTCTAGTGATTCTTGACTACCGTATAGTCAGTCCTCGCCCTCCTTCTCTTCCATTGCTACCTTCTTGTTTTGCTTGCAGTCCCTTGCTAAATGTCCCTTTTTTCCGACATTCACCCCTTTTCTTTCTCTCTTCACACTCCTCTGATCGCTTATCAGGTTGTTTGTTTCCTTGGGCATTTTTCTTGCCCTTTTTCCTGGACTGTACTACATAAACTTCTGCTCCATCTTCTACAGAAAATACTTGGGCTTTCTTTTTCTTTTTACTGTTAAAATGCCTTTCGGCATGTGTAGCATATTCAAGTAGTGACTGTAATCTACTTGTACGGTGGTCTACCATGTGCTTTGTAATAAAGCTGCTTATAGGCAAAATACTGCCTTTCAAGAATGCGTTCTTTAGCTGCTGCTCATACGGCGAATCATGTGTTTGGTCTTCAGGTACCTGCATTTCACAGTGGTTATTAAAACACACTAATAATTTAGCATAATATCTGTCAACAGTTTCACCTTCTTGTTGGATGCATTGATTAATGCAAGTCCAGTCTGCCCTAGGCTTCCATTTCTCAGTGATTCGGTCTGTTAGACCATTCAGTCTGTTATCCAGTTCTGCGTTGCTATGTGGGAGTGGCTTGTGTTCTGCGTCACGGGGATTCCAGTTGCCACTGATCATGTGCCAATCTGGACCTATGATTTGTCTGACTACTTTTTCTACTACTTCTCCATTTAAATGATAACTTAACCTCATGTCCTGTAAGTCTTCTAAGAATTTTCTAAAATTAACTTTTGTATGGGGAATTCCCGCTGTGGTTTTCCGGATGTCTTCCAGTGTCCACGGTCTATATACTAGGAGAGTTTGGTCCTGCCCTGCCTGTCCTGCCTGAGGATTTGGTACTTCTATGAGTGGACATATCTCTTCTTCACTCATAGCTCGTGAATTTTTGTTCATTTGATATAACTCAGTACCCCCTCTTAAGTTGCGTGTTCGAGACCTAGTCTCGATGGGATCTCTGACATACGGTCTTGGCTTCGTGGTGACAGCTGGGTATAGCGGAGGTGGACCAGCTTGTCCACTCGCTTCATTTTCTGGTGCGGGAAGCGGAGGGGCTGATGCTATTAGCAAATTATTGTCTGCTTTATCTAAGAACATAGCTTTTGAATTATTACTTTTTTGTTCCCTACAGTTTGCTTCCTCAATCCATCTGTGTGCCTGAGGAATGCCTAATTGATGTTGCTTTTTTACCTGACATTTTGTGTCAGTTTTGAGCTGTTTGACAAGTTTAATAAGCGAGGATTTTTCTAATTTGCCATCAAATTCATATTTATTAACCCATTTTGTATAGTACCTAACAGTGTCGGCACGCTGTAATTGCATATATTTTGCATCTTCAGTTAATGGTGGATCTTGGGAACTTTTTGAGCACTTATTACCCATATTGTTCTGACGGTTAGAATGTTATGTAACCCTTCTTATTTTCACGTGGTACCACGATTTTTCTTTTTCACAGTTTATCTAGAAAAACTGCCTTACCTATTCTGTTTCCCTGATCTATGACAAGACTGCAATCTTTCTGTCCCTGACTTGTATAAAACAAATCTCCTGACAGATGATTCAAATCAAGTCCCTGATCTAAAACAGAAAAAAGGTAAATCTCACCTTACCTGAGGCTCCGTGCTTGATCACCAGGTTCGATGGAAAACTATCCTCCAGTTGCAGATCAGAAAAATGGCTGGCCTCTTTTGAACGACAATTCAGTCTGAGGTCTTTCAGAGCAGAAGAACCGATGTGGTCTCTTCCCCGTACAGTTTCATGCCACCTGGCCCATCTGCCCTGAGGCAAAGTGAGAGTTTCCGGTCCGAAGGACCAATTTGTCAAAGGAAAAACAACTTCAAAAAGATCAACACACGGCAGGTTCAGGTTAAGGCACTTTAATCTTGCAGCAAGGAGACAAAAACATGCTAATACAGAGTTTGTCTAACTAGAAGCAGGAAGTGAAGCTATTCTTATACATTTCTTACAAAGCATTGCCTACTAAGCTGATGTAATAAATCACAAGTTCTTTCAATATTATTTCATAGCAGCTGTTTGTCCATGATTTTCTGCTGGCATATCAAGTTTACAAAAAAAACTTCCTAAGAAAAACAATGTGGCTTTGATGACCACCGGGCAGATACACCTTCTCACTATGCAATGTTACCATTCAAGGTACTATGGCTAATTCGAGCACAAAGCAAGTACAGATTACAGTTCATTTCTTCAAGCAGTCTTTGTTCATCTGTATCTGTATTTTCTGCAGCTGTGCATGTTCTCATAACACAAACAGAGCTGATTGTTCAAGTTCAGTAACATTATAGAAAACAGTATTGTTCTATTCATTATTTTCCTGACCTAGCAGATAATCACCTGCTTCTCAGTAAATTTCCAAAAGGCATAAACATGAATTTTCCTGTGCTAGCAAATACTAGGTGAGAGAACATCTTGCAATTTCAGAAAGCATACTGCAGTTTGAAAAGCATCTTGCAATTTCATACACAATTAAGCTGTACATAAAATGGAATGAAAATGTGTTAACCCTTTTCGCTTCTAATAAGCACTAAACATATACATTAATACATATTTTTCTAACACTTGAGACATGGTTTAAAGCTGCAGAGAACACACCAACAGTGCAAGATTATAATGCCTTCCACACATTTAGGCCAGCTACTTCACAGGCAGGGACTAAAGGTGGACGTGTCTTTTTACATCAAAAAGTATACTTCAAGGCTGGTCAAACAGGACAATGCACTTGCGCTGCTCCATGTTCAAATCACCATAGGTAAAATCCAGTACCACTTCCTTGCCAGCTGTAGGTTCCCCCTATGACCCAGGAAACCCATACCGTGTATTTAAATTTATTAGAAACACTAACCATCCAACCCAATACCATATTCATGGATGACTTTAATTACCCCACTGTTAACTGGGAATCCTATATGACGCCAGACATAAATTATTATTATTATTTTTTTAACATTTGTTAACCGGGAAAGTCCAACTTGAAACAAAGCCAATTTTCAGCGGAAGCCCAGGGAGAAGCTCTCCAGACGTATGTCTTGAATGTGGGAGGAAACAGGAACACCCGGAGGAAACCCACACGAACACAGGGATGACGTGTAGACTCTGCACAGAAGGCACTCCAGCAAAGAATCGAACCGGAGAACCTCGTGCTGTGAGGCGACAATGCTACCTGTGCACCACTGCACCATCCAAATGCATATGCACAAGGCACTCCAGCAAAGAATCGAACCGGAGAACCTCTTGCTGTGAGGCAACAACGCTATCTCTGCACCACTGCACCGTCCAAATGCACATGCACAGAGATTACTGGATTTTGTAAACACAAACTCTCTGGACCAGATAGTTAATATACCAACCAGGAGTGTAACCATACTGGATCTGGTCCTCACTAATCTGGGAGAGTGATGTACACCCCCTACTGTAATGCCTTCCTTGGTAAGGTCAGACCACAAAATGGTCTCCTTTGAAGTAAAAATAAAACCTGGAACCCCAGCTAAACCTGGAATATTCAGGAACTACTCTAGGGCTAACCTCCAGCTATTGAGTGAAAACCTGGCAAAATTTCAAGCCCCCATAAACCCTGAGGACACTGCTGACTATGCAGAACTGTTCACAGAAACCCTCTTCAAGCATATAGAGGCAGCTGTTACCACCAGGAAGAAGTACAGAACTAACTCAAAACACAATCCACCCCGGTGGATTCGCAAAATTAGTAGGCTGTATAACAGGAGGAAGAAAATCATGGCAAAAATTAAGAGATGCAGCAACCAGCAGGATAAATGCATTTTCATCACACTAAAACAACTCTGAGGACAGATAATGTCTACCAAAGTCAAATTTGAGGTACATTTGGACTCCCAGGCCAAGAACAACCACAAAGCATTCTTTAGCTATATCAGCAACCTCAAAGGCAATGCACAGTTGTGTGCAGTGCTCATTGTAAATAGAGCCACCTATACTGAGCCAGAAGATATAGCAAATCTCCTAGCTGGTACATTCAGCTCCAATTTTACCCCCCTCTCTCCCTCGTCAACTTTCCCTCCAGAAGTATCATTAAATATAACCTCCCCTACTGTCACTAGGGAACAGGTCCTTAATGCTCTCTCTAAGACCAAGAACACTGCATCATTGGGCCCAGACAATATCCCAGGATGCCTTATAAATAGCATGAAACATGGCCTGTCACTGCCTCTGGAATTACTATTTAACTTAGCTTCCAAACAGGCTTCGTGCCTCATGAATGGGGAAAAGCAACAGTCATCCCTCTGCACAAAGATGGGCCATCTACAAACCCTGGAAACTACTGACCCATAAGTCTTGCTAGTCTTGCGTAAAGCTATAGAAATAATCTATAGAGATGTAGTAAATCTTCAGACACTGGACCCAACCCAGCTTGGTTTAGTCAAGGGCAGATCATGCCTACTCAACCTGATGGACTTCTTTGAAAAGGTCACCAAAGCAATGGATGAAAGCAAAATCGTTCACACTACTTACCTTGACCTGGCCAAGGCATTTGACACGATACCCCACTCGGGCATTGTTGACAAACTCGAGAGGTTTGGTACAAACCCGTATGTCACCCGGTGGATAGCCAAATGGCTCACAGACAGGACCCAGGAATTTAGAATTGGGGGATTTACCTCTACAAAGAGGACCGTCACAAGTGGAGTCTCTTGAGGGTCAGTCCTTGGACCGCTCCTTTTTGGCATTTGCATCTCAGAAGTCAAGGCCAATGCCAGTGGTCTCTGGCTGACTAAATTTGCAGATGATTGCAGATTAGGAGCGGTCATTGAAACTCACACTGACACACATGTTCTCCAGGAGGGGCTGACACGGACAAACAGCTGGTGTTAGAGCCATGGACTAAAACTAAATGCCAAGAAATGCATAATAGTATCCTGTGGGAAGTCATCCATCCTTGGTAACTGTCATATTGACAAACACACCCCTTAGAGTTGACCCAGTAGCCAAGGACTTAGACACACGCAGATAGTAATCTTGCCTTTGACCATCACATGTCTACAGTGGTGAGAAAATCATTCTGTGTTGCGTAATCTATAAACAAAGGTATGGTATCCATGTCCAAGGAAGTTATTGTTCCACTGTATTCGGCATTCATCAGCCCTATCATTGAGTACAGTGCCCCATTTGGTATGTACCTAACTAGGCATATCCAACAATTGGAACGTCCACAGAGATTCTTCACTAAAAGAATACAGGACAGAAGTAAAATGTCCTTTGCAGACCGCCTCAAGGCCCTGTCCCTGTATTCCGTCTTTTACAGGCTTTTGAGGGGAGATCAATGACTGGCATACAGGGCAATATCAGACCCTACTCTGATGGACCTCCTGCATATCCAGAAAACAAACCGTACCAGAATTACCCGTTCTAAAGACTTACTTGCCTGTGATATATGTAGAACCTGCTGGAGAGAGTTGAGTGTGTGTATCCCAGAGATTACCCTGTCTGTGGAACATGCTCCCCATCCATGCGAAGCAGAGTTCCTCTCTAACCCAATTCAAGTGCACTTTGGACAATTGGATGGGAAACCGGAAATTAATCTGTGGTTTGGTATCTGTGTCTCTAATAGGCACAGGTAACCTGGAAGTGATTCATCTCCCAGGCCAATGCTTACACATATCAAGGGTATCAAAACTTGTAAGGGATTTGCGATGCATGGCTAGGCTTAAAAAGGCCCTTGTGGTCATTAGCCTAGTAAACACCTATGATCCTATGAACTGTGATCTAATGCCAATTTTGGACCTAAGCTAGAACCAGTTTGTCAAGTAGACATATTTCTGGATGGTCATGGTGCAGTCCATACTACCCCTTCTGAGGAAGGTTGACTGGATGTGCTCAGTGGACCTCCAAGATGCCTACTGCCACATCTTGATAGCCAAGCAATCCAGGAGGTTCCTACACTTCTGGCTGGGAGCCAGTCATTTCCAGTTCGGAGCACTGCCCTTTGGTTTCACCACAGTACCCTGGGTGTTCACCAAATTCCTGACAATTCCTGGTGGTGATAGCCCAACTCGGGTTACAGAGGCTTTGGGTGTTCCTTTGAAAAATCCAAACTGGAGCCAGTTTAAATCCTAGAAGTCTTAGGTTGCCACCTGGACTCTATTTGACTAAATAGGCAGGCCTCCTTTTCTCAGCGTATCATCAGCTGGCTCACCAGATTCTCCACCTGTTGACATTCATGGCAGTTGCTATCACTGTAGTCCAAACATGCAAGGTTTTATATTTTATTTATTTTCCAGTTTGATGACTGGGGAAGTCCACTGGACCAAGCAGAGCCCATTTTCAGTGGAGGCCCAAGGAGAAAAGATCCAAAAGCAGTTAACAGAAGATAACATAAGTAAAGTATGGAATATATAGTATACAAAAGCATAAATATACAAATTAAAATACAAATAGAAAATCATGGAGTATATGTTTTAAAATCACAAATGTTAAAATGTAGATAAAATCAAAAGTAATACAGATAATTAAAAGTACACTTCACAAAGTGTTTATACAAGTTTAGTGTTCTAACAGTAATGTTATTGATCAGAGGTGATAGTAGATGAGCTTGAAAGGACGTTTGGACAAGATGAAGGTGTAATTTAGGTGGGAAGGGAGCAAGAACTGTCCCAATTTGAGAATAAGGTAAGAATGGCGGAGAGATGTGAAATTAGAGTGGCTGTGAGTACAGCAGAAGTAGGGAGAGAATTCCATAGTTTAGCTAAGGACTGTGATAGAAGTAATTGGCCAGGTGGGCAAAGGGGTTTATAGAATTTAAGGAAGTTTTGGTTTTCAGATCTAAGAGTACAACAGGGTTGGAATATGAGTTTGAGCAGTGGTGAGTTGTATAAATTTCAGAAAATTAGGAAGCTCAAGCCAGTTTAGGGAGTGGAGGGAATGGCAGTGATAGGTAGAGTATTTGGACCCTGTAGCAAATTTACAGACTTTGTTATAGCAGGCTTCCTGTTTGTGTTTTTTAGGTTAAATTGGAGATGATTAAGTAGAGGGGCACCATACATAAGAGAGGGGAGCAGGTAGGAGGAGGCTAGATTACATCTGGTAGAAGTGATTAGATAGCGATTTTTGTCTGTACAGCAGACCTAGTTTTTGGTGGGTTTTTTTTGATATTATTTTGGAAGTGGATATCGAATTTTAAACGTTCATCAGTGGTGACTCTGAGTAGTTTGGTGTGAGGTACAATATTGATTAGTGTTATTTTGACTTTTTATTTTAAAGGAGCTTTTGTCTATAGTGAAATTTCTTGAAGGACAGAATATCATGATTTTTGTTTTGTTAGCATTGAGAGCGAGATGGTTGTTTAGCATCCAAGTTTCAGTATTGGAGAAGGCTGTTAGGTTTTTTTGAAGAAGTTCGGAGAGAGAGTTTGCTGCACAGATGATTGCGGAATCATTAGCATTACTGGGTCAGTGTAGTATTATCTATGGATTTGTGAAAGTTGTTAATGAAAATATTGAACAGTAAGGGGCTGAGAATAGAGCCTTAGACACCGGAGGGATTGTTGAGAAAGGATGAAGTGGAATTTTTCCATTTAACAGTTTGTTGTGTATTGGAGAGAAAGAGAGAGCGCTTGTAAATCAGGTTATGGAGGAAGGAGAGAAATTGAGGGAGGAAAGTTGAGATAAGAGTAGAGTATGTGAGACCGTGTCAAAGGCTTTGGAGAGATCTAAGTAAAGGGTGGATATGATTTTCCCAGAGTCGCAAGCATGATTAATGGTGTCAAGGAAGGACAGAAGAGCAGTGGTTATGCTGTGGCCAGGCCTGAAATCATGTTGTGTTGGGGTAAGAAACGATTGTGTGGTATGGCAAGAGTTGGTGATGAATGCACTTTTCAAGGATTTTAGAAAGAGGTGAGAGAACAGCTATAGGATTGAAGTTAGTAGTGTCTTTGTTATTGCTGCTTTTGTGGAGAGGGGTGACATCTTTCTGGATGGTCATGGTGCAGTCCATACTACCCTTTCTGAGGAGAACACTCCACTCCAGCGGACTCTATTTCTCCAGTGACCAGTAATGTACCCCTTCATACTCTCCGTGATCTGCAGGAGGTGTATACAATGCTGACTGACACTTGCTCTGACTTTCTTAAGACATCCCTTTGCATTTCCCTCACCAAGGGCCTCTAAGTACGTACGCCGCCACTGTAGGATGAGTTAAGGGACATTTCAGAGGGATGACAGTTTAAGGTACCTGGCCTCAGACTTGGGCTACACAGGTGTTCCATCAACAAGTCACTAGTGAACAAGATTTTCAACCACTAGGCCAAGCCTTGCTGCAACCTGCATCTGGCCTCAACCAATTACCTAGTGCAGCAGCTTCTTCACCCTGATCCTTCAGGAGAGAGACACCCCAAGGGAACACTCTAGTCCATACTTTGACCCGGGTCGCCTATATACTTCTCCCTGATTCTGCTCAGTCATGTTTCTGCAAAAAGTGGCCTTGTGCAAGGCAAAACTGATTCTCATTGTCTTTTTTTGGCCTTGATAAGATTGGTTTCCCTTTCTGTGGCCTCACTTAGTGCACCCATCCTGCGTCCTGGATGCCTTTCTGGATCTAAGAAGCCTCACTTGAACATTAAACCAAACATTATTGCATGCTTTCTCCACTTCCAGTGATGGCCAGGAATCCCAGGTTGTTTTCTGGGGTGATTCCTAGAAGCCCTCCACTAGGTAAGTGGAAAAGGTTTACTGTTGGAGCATATTCTAAAGGCTTGAATCCATTCTGTGCACTCTTGCCACCTGTTGATTTCCTGGTGTTTTTTTTTCACTTGTGGGCTAGTTATTCTATTATTAAGGTTCAGTTAGCTACAACTTCTAACTTTCATGTTTGAGAACAGCATGCTGCTGTTGCTTTCTTCAGGCTTTTCTAAAGCATTCCTAAGAAGTACATGTCTTTTGCGACCCCCCCCCCCCCCCCCCATTAAAGGATCATGTGTCACTGTGGGACAACACTATTTTTCTACACAGTCTTACCAAGATGCTGTTTGAACCTGCAGCCTTGACTGATTTGAAATTTTGGTTTTGGAAAATTTTTCTGGTAGCTGTTACATCAGCTAGGATGATTTCAGAATTACAGGCCTTATCGTACAAACCTATGTATTTAATTTTTCATAAGGCTAGAGTTTCATTCAGAACTAATCCAGCTTTCATCCCCAGGATAGCCTCTGAGACGTCATGAACCAGACTATTCACTTACCTGTTTTCCTCCCAAGTTTCTGATGTAAGGGTGAATATCTATTTCACTAGTTGGATGTTCACTGTCAGATGCATTTTTTATTGATGATATGCAAAGGATTTTAGGAAATGTGATCAACTCTCTCATTTCCTTTTCTAAGACAAAATTGGGATCCAGTGGTTAACTTGCTAGGTGGCCGATTTACCTTACATAGTTCTGTAAAGCCAAAGGATCATTATTGCTTTCTAAGGTAAAAACACATTTTACAAGAGCAGTAGCTGCTTCTGCAGCCTCCTTTAACAGTGTTCCTGTTGATGAAATTTGTGCAGCAGTTGCATGGTTTACAATTCATACCTTTATCCCTCATTATAAGCTAGACCTGCAACCAAGGTCCAGAGCTTCTTTTGGTTCCACCATTCTCTGGAATATGCTTCCATAATTGCATCTAAGCTTTGGACTCTGTCCCAGCTGTTGAAGCAGATGGGAAAGTTGGCATCCGGTATGAGTTACGTGCTTTTCATAACTATAGATTAGTGTTGTCATCTTCTATCCATTAGAACATTCCTGCACTCCATCCCTCATCTAAACCGACACTATGCTATGGCTCCTACTGAACCACAGTGCACCTACCATTGCGAATTGCTTGGTTGATTGCTGCGTGTGATTACAACGTTCTGTTTTTGTAATAGTATTTTTTACTTTGGGATTGGTAGTCATGTACTAGGAACAGACTTAATCCGAGGGCTGTAAGGGCAGCGGTGCATTATGGAGAAGGAGGGGTTTGAGCATGGGAAATGAAGTTTAGTTGCCAGCCTTTGAGCCATTCAGATACGATCTACCCATGTGTTGAGACAGACTGAAGAAGACAACACGGTTCTGTTATAGTAATTGTTTAACTTTTGTTTATACAGAATTACGAAAGTTATATCGTGGTTTATAAAATCCAGTTTAAGATCTAGAATCAAATGAATCCAACCACTGTAAAGATGATATTGTACTGAATGGTTTGCTGTTTATTGTTTTTTGTAGTAAAACTTGCGTATGGTGCTAGAGCTATGGGCATAAAAGGCACAAGCTACATCTAATAGAAGTTTGTGTACAAACTCAGAATGGCTCCAGTGGGAAGAATGAGTTAAGGTTCTTCATCCAGAATCCTGTCTCCTTACTTTTATAACCCTCCCCAGTTTGAACACAATTTCTTTCCACTTTGGCTTGTAGTCTTAGGTTCATAGGATCATACTAAGCTATCTGCCCTGGGGCAATTATAAGCCTAGCCCGATTCTGTATGGCTTGCGCCACCCCTTGATTTGAGTATACTGTGCCCTTTTTAAGGTTTATTTTACTGTCCCTCTGTCTAATAGTGACACGGGAGTAATCCCTGGGACAAACCTACAATCCCCCATCCACTTATCGAGATTCTTCTTGAAGAGATTCAGTGAGGTGCTCTGCCTCACATGAACTGGAATTCTATTCCAGAGTGAAGGGAGCCTCTGGGTTATGAACCTGTCCCTCCAGCAAGTTCTATTTATTTCTGTGCTGAGGCTCAAGTCCCTCGAGCGTGTGGCTCTAAGGGATTTAGATTTACTGAGGTGGAGCATGTCCATTAATTCTGGATTTGACATAGCTTTGTATGTCAGGCATAGATCTCCTCGAAGTAGGCGGTATGCAACTGAGTAGAGCTGGAGTTTTTTTAACCGAGCAGCATATGGCATCTGTTTGAGACCCTTGATCCTCTTGGTGAGATACATTTGGGGTCTTTCTAATTGCTGCAGGTGTCGGGTAAGATACATCCCAAAAGGAGCATTGTATTCTATGATGGGCCTGATGAGGGATGAATAAAGGGGCACGATTACCTCTCTTGATCTAGATGTGAAACCCTTCGTGATGAGGTGGGCTATGTAGAAGGTCTTTCTAACCACTTTGGCAATGTGGTTTTCAAAGGAGAGATTGCTATCAACTTGGGTCCCCAGGTCCCTAATAACTTTCTCTGTACTTAATGGGTTTCCGCCTATGTGGTAATTTGTGGGCACATTGTTTTTGCCAAAGGGTATGACTATACATTTTTTGGCATTTAGCTTTAAACCATGGCGCTGGCACCAGTTATCTGTCTCTGTGAGACCTTTTTGAAGGATGTTTGTGTCAGCTGGAGAGTTGATTATGGCCCAGTTTGCAGTCGCTGCGAACTTGGTGAGCCATAGTCCTCCCACGCTTGCCTGTACCTCGAAAAGTATATACCGAACAAGAGTGGTCCCAGGACAGAACCCTGTGGGACGCCACTTGTGACCGGTTTCGAGTCTGACATGGCTCCAGCAACTCTCACTCTGTGGGTTCTGTCTTTCAGCCAGTTTGCGACCTATCTTGTGACATAGGGGTTTATATTTAAGCTGGATAGCTTATCCATGATGCCCGAGTGGGGTATTGTGTCAAATGCCTTTGCAAGGTCCAGATAGGCTGTGTGGACTAACTTCCCTTCATCTATGGCTTTGGTGACTGTTTCAAAGAAGTCAACCAGGTTCAAAAGGCAGGATCTGCCCTTGACAAAGCCGAACTGGGTAGGATCTAGTGTCTGTAGGTCCCCAATGTCTTTGTTTATGAGCTCCATGATGATCCTCTCCATAGCCTTGCAGACGAAGCTAGTCAGGCTTATGGGGTGATAGTTTCCAGGGTCCGTAGAGGCTCCACCTTTGTGGAGTGGGACCACTGTTGCTGTACGCCATTCTGTGGGCACATATCCGGTAGTGAGGCTGAGATTGTATAGCAGTTTTATTTGAGGGATTAGTTCCTCTTGTAGTTTATGTAGGACGCAACCTGGGACGCCATCTGGTCCCATGGAAGCAGTGTTTTTTGCTTTGGAGAGGGCAGCCTTCACCTGAGCATCTGAGATGTTTGGGAGGCAGCCCTCTCGGGATAGATACTTGCTCTTTTGGGGGGGGGGGGTGGAGAAGTTTGCACTGAACCTGTCTGCCAGGATATTGGCGATGTCTGTGGGTTCAATGTATTTTTTGTCGTTTAGAATCAACTCAGAACAAGTCTGGGAGTTGCATCCCAGGTTTCTAACATAACTGAAAAAAGCCTTATGATTGTCTTTGGTGTCCTGTGCAATTTTTTCTCTCTAAGCTGGCCTTGGAGGATTTTATGAGGGATCGTAATTTTTTGCTAGTACTGATCAGAGATGCCTTCCCTATTAGGGATTTTGCTCTATCATGTAGTAGCTTCCTCCTTCTGTTGTACAGTTTATTTATGGCAGGAGTCCACCAGACTGGACGCCTGCCTTTGGATGATTGGGTCTTGGTTTTGTTTGGGATAGCATGATCCATGCATTCCTGGAGATGTCCATAGAATGCATTTATATAGGATTCTGCAGTTTGGGCCGTAGTTTCCACTGGCCCTGTGGCCTTGAAGGATTCCACTTCGGTTTTGAGAAGTGAGAAGTTCGCTTTTGAGAAGTTTTTCACTGTGGTTTTCTGGGCTGGGGGGGGTCGGGATGTGGACATCCAGTGAAATTAATTTATGGTCTGATCTTACCAATGAGGGATATACTTCTGGTGTGGAGCATAGAGTCCCCATGTTGGTAATGATCAGGTCTAGTATGTTGTCCCCTCTTGTGGGAGTGGTGACTAGTTGTTCCATAGCATTTGAGTTTATAATTTCCAGGAATCTTTGGGCTAAGGTGCTGGGGCTTGAGTAGTGCTCCCAGTCAATGTTTGGGTAGCTGAAGTCGCCCAATATAATGGTGTTCGGAGAGATCTTCACGTTCTACAATGTTTTCAGGAAAGCCGAGTGGGATTCCTGACTTTGAGAGGGTGGTCTGTAGGATGCTGTAAACTGAAAAGCAGTCTTGCCCACTGTTAGTTGTACATGGATGGTCTCCGATACTTCGTGCAATGCCACTAACCTGGAGGTGTGGATATCCTTGATAAATATGGAAACCCCCCCTCCTTTTGTGGTTCGGTCCGGGTTTTGGGGCCGAAAAGCATGATATGAGGTATGGCCTGGTAGTGCTGGGGTGCTCTCTGGAGCCTTGAACCAGGTTTCTGTCTCTGCACAGATATCGATGTTCTCCATACTGAGGAGAGCTTCGAGTGCGTGCATCTTGAGGTTAAGACTTCTGGCGTTTAGCAGCATTACCCTTAGTTTCTTGTTCCTTGTGCTGTCTATAGGGGTGGGTTTGACTTTTGAGCCTTGCCTAAAAAAGGCACTATGGGGGTGGCAAGAGCCTTTGCCAGTATCCGAAAGCCCAGTGGTGACAGGTGCAAGCCGTCCCTAGCGAAGCAACGTGGCTTGTCGAGCACGTCATCCCAGGCTGACAGACACTGGATCCCCTTTGAATGACACCAAAATTTTAGCCAATTGTTAAAATTGATCATTTTGTCTTTGTACTGTGGCATCATTCTAGGTGAGGGTAAGATGCTGCTCAAGGTCAGGGTCATACCAGCCTGGGCTACATGATGAGAGAGCTCCTCTGTCTCTTTTCATGTATTCCAGGGAGGTACGTCTCAAGTCATTCACACCAGCATGTACAATGACTGAGTTATATTTGTATTTGCTTTGGAGTGACCTGAGTGCTTGCGTTATGTGTCTGATCCTAGCACCCGACAGGCAGCTCACCGTGGCCTTCTCTTTATTCAGCCTGGTGAGCGGGACGTCATTGTGTCTGACAATAGTCACCTATAACAAGAGTATCAGGTGTGTTATTCAGCCTTAAGGGCTGTGGCTGCTTGGCACACTGACTTTGTGGGTTATGTGTTGTGTGTGTTTTGTTTTGAGGTAGCGTTTGCTTGGATGTCTGCTTTGGAGGTCTCTGTTGCTTAGGTAGATTTTTATTTAGAGCCTCCGAATATGTTTTTGTCTATTTATGTGTTTGGTTCGCTGATGTGGTGGGACTATGTGATACTGGAATTGTGTTGTGTGAGGTTACCTTCTCCTCCTGACTGGTTACACCAGTTTTGAGATGAGAGAGCTCAGCCTCCAGTTTGGCTAAATATTTGCATCTCTCACATATATTTGAACGTGTTTGGAGGAGGAGAGGGTTGTCCGTGTACATGAGACAGTTGTAACATTGCCTCAAAATTCCCAGATTCACCAGCTGGACTGGAGAGGAAACCATTGACTGACCTTTGGACATGCTAGAGTAATAGAGAAACTGAATTTAAGACAGACCAATAGAGGACAGGGTAATCGTAGAGAGTATAAGAGTAAGTAGTGCTTATGGTTTAATAGTGCTAACTTGTAGGATTACTTAATTGGACCAGTGAAGGGCCTTAGAATGAGAATATGGTGTTTAAATTGAGAGATGCAGTTCTAAGGGAAAAAGTGAAGAGCAGACTTTGTGGAGCCAGGAATAGTTTAAACCCAATTAGGCGGTGCTGCCCGCTGTTGCGCTATGCTCAAAAACGCGCAAAACCGCGCAAAAGAGGGTTTTAAGAGAGGAATATGAAGGAGTTTTGGAATTGACCCAAAATGGCCAATAAAACTACAGTTTCAAGTCAGTAACCACTCCCACAGGGGCAGGCAGGCTGCTCAATGTTTTTCACTGCCACTGATCAACAGAGAGACTTCCCTTTAGCCCAAGCAAAAAATGGCCTAACATAAACTTACAAACAGTTCAAGAACAGCAAGCCTGTAACTGAACTTTTTTAAATCTCAGAAAAGTGGGAAAATAGCAAGATTTTTTTTGTTTTTTCAGAGATAGCAGAGGTTCACAAGTTATAACAGTGTAGTAAATGACCCCACACAAGAGTGCTAGGCCAAAGACAGATAAAATGCAAGTTTGAGAAAAAAACGAAGTGCAAACAGGAAATTCAGTAAGCAGCTCTAGGTTGTGCTCTAAATACAGTTACTAATGCAGAAATCAAATTTAACAAGCCAGAAAATGCTCAAAATAGGCGGCTATGCAGAAAAACTTAGCAAATAAACAGAGGAAAAATACTTAAAATCTCAAAAGTGGCTCCTTTCTTCTCTCAGCGTTTTCTCCTCTTGGTGGGTGCTTCACCAACAGCCAACAAGCCTGAAAAGACGCCAAAACCACGAGGCAACCAGGTTTTAAGAGAGGAAGATGAAGGAGTTTTGGAATTGACCCAAAATGGCCAATAAAACTACAGTTTAAAGTCAGTAACCACTCCCACAGGGAGTGTTAAAGTTAAAGTTCTTGTGTTCAAGTTATGTGTATGAGCCTTAACTGTGCAGTTCTAAAGTGTCCCTTTGAATCTGGTAATTCTGAACCATATTCTTCTGTGAGGACAACCCCTTGTGTAACTTAACTCTTGTCCTCTTTTCCTCCAAATAAATTCCTTTGATTTTTTTTTAATTATGATGTATGGCTTCTCCTCTGATTTACTAAAACTATGCTTGACCTGTGTATATTAAAGGAGCGAAAGGCATTTTCACTACTTGTGCCTTATTATCCACTTCCATAGTTAATGCAAAGCGTGAGTAGCCAAAAGTTCTTTTTTTAATGTCTTCCCACATATCATTAGATACCATAACAGAATACATTTTAATCCAAATACCTAAACACTTGTCTACATAAATGTGGATGTTGCTATATGAATTCATGTTTGGGAATATTAGCTACCACTGTAACCGTTGATGTTCATCGTGCATACAGCTGCAGTCATAACAGATGGGGTTCTCCTGCCGTCAGGTGGGTCCTAGGTCGGCCGAATTCCAAAGTCTAGGTCCGGCGTCGGTTGTCGTTGCTTCTTCCCTGACGTCAGTGCGACAGGGGTATAAAGGAACCAGCCGATGCCATTTTCTTCAGTCTTTCTTGCCGCGCAGTGCCCAAAGCAGAAGCAGTTCGCAAGTGCCAGTCGGCCAGCTCCTGATATTACGAAAATTTGGAAACCGAAGTCTTCTTAAAAGCTAAGTTCCCCTTTGGGGAAACTTTTCTTGCCTCAGACCGATGTCAGACAAAGTTAATAATTGTATTTCTTGTGGGAAGCAAATACCGCATAAGGATTTCCATTCCCTCTGTATACCTTGTTTAGGCCCAGACCACGACGTCTCGGTCTGTCGCTTTTGTGCTACATTCAACAAACGCACTATTAAGCGTCGGGCGGAGTTCAGCCAGCATTATTTTGGGAAAGCATTTAACTATATTATGTCGTCGGATACTCCCGACTCCGGTTTTGTCTAAAAAACGCAAAGACAAGGACTGACACACGAGGTCCGCGGCCTCTACCGACACCACGCCAAAGCCGACTACACGTGGTCCGGTTCTCAGCGAGGCGCCTACGCAGCCCCTGATTACCGACGACACTTCTTTGACGGTGTCTCGTGCCCGAGGTTGCAGGCTCCTCGGCCCACACCCCGACTACAGATACCGAAGCCACTCTTGGCGTTGAAACTTAGAATGTGGACAGGTCCACCTCCACTCAAGGTGTCTTCAGACCTTCCTCTTCTTTCTCCATCAAGGCTTTCACAAAGTCTAAAGCAACCATGCACTCTGAGACCAGCTGCACAGGGCCCATCTCCAGGCCCCATGCCTAAGAAACAGATGCTTAAAATGGCTGAGGATTTAATTACTCTAATCAGAGGTTCTCAGCCCCCACCGGACAAAAGGCCCAGAGTGGAGGAAGATTCCCCCTCCTCTGATCAGGGCTCCATTGTTTCAGAGCACTCTGATGATCAGGAACATTCTTACTCCCCTTTTGAAGACTCTGATGCGGAGGAGTCCATCTCTTCTGTATCCCCCCCTGAGGATTACTCATTTGGGGAAACTTTGCATACCTTAAGGGAACACTTCCACTGGGAAGGCCAGGATTATTCAGATTCCAAGAAAAGGCTCAGGGAATTTCTCTTGTTACCTCAGCACAGGCCTCTGGCTATACCTCCTGTCTTGGACATCCTAGATGATGTTTACTCGGAGGCCTGCCCTAACCCGGACTCTCTACATCCAGCTCCAGTTAAGCCTGACAGGTACTACAGGGTTCCTGACTCGCACCAATTTCTATACAAAAGCCATGCTGCTGACCCAGAAACCATCTCACAGGGCCCCAAGGGAGTTGAGGCCTCCATTGCCAAAAATCCATTGCCTTCCGAGAAAGATTCCAGATCCTTAGAAAGGTGGGGAAAAAAGGTATATACCTCGGCTACCTTATCCACGAGGGCCTTAAACTGTCAGTTTCATATGCTAAAATACCAACAGTTTTTGTTATCACATTTGAAAAGTAAAATGTCACAACCTGAACAACCAGACTTGAAGGAGTTGCAGGATTTGATGCATAGTGCAGAACAAGTGGGTAAGCATACCTTACAATGTGGTTTTGATGCTCTAGAGGCCTCATGTAGAGCTGCTGTTACAGGATCAGTCATACGTAGGCATGCCTGACTGAAGGAACAAGCCTTGCCTGATCATGTCAAAGCTAAATTACTAGACGCCCTTCTTCAAAAGGATGTACTATTTGGTGCTAATGCTGAGGAGTTAAGGAAAATGGAGGAAAAGGCTAAATCAATGCAAAGTGTGAAAGAATTTCTACAGGTTCAACCCCCACGTTTTAGTAGAAATTGGCCTTCTAAAAACTGGTCCTTTCCTGCCACAGACAGAACCCAAAGATGCAGATACAGGCGCCCGAGGGGCAGAGGACAATCCCAAGGATTGTATAGAGGCAGACAATGGCAAGCTCCTACACAAAGAGGTGGTGAGGACAACTCGCAATCTTTCAGAAAGCAAACCCAATGACTTTCCCCTTTGCATGCCAACCAGGTCTCAAATGGCAGCCCCCTTAGGAGGAAAGCTGGCATTATTTTCAAAAAATTGGCATGTTGTCACAAAGGACAAATGGATCCTGGACATTATAAACAGAGGCTACAAATTCCATTTTCACACCCTTCCAAAAATGAGAGGCATGCTAGACCTGCCACACAATCAAAGGGCAGAGGCACAAAGGCAAATTACAGATCTCATAAACATGAAAGCTATTCAAGAGGTACCTACGCATCTAACAAGGTCAAGGTTTTTATTCCAGGCTATTTCTGGTGCCAAGGAAGGGAAAAGATTGGAGACCTATTTTGGATCTATCCATCCTAAACACATTTCTACTCATACCAAAATTCAAGATGCTCACTCTACAGCAACTTCTTCCCATGCTGGGCAAGGAGTCTTGGCTGGTAACATTGGACCTCAAGGAGGCATACCTGCATGTCCCAATCAGACAAAATTGCAGAAGGTACCTCAGATTTCTTGCAGGTTCAACCCATTATCAATTCTCTGCATTGCCCTTTGGCTTATCTACTGCGCCCAGAGTATTCACGAAATGCCTGGCATCAGTAATTGCCTACTGCAGACTTCAAGGGATACAAATATACCTCTATTTGGACGACTGCCTGATCCAAGCGGACAGCAAGCACATTCTTCTGAAACATCTGGCTTATGTAATAATGTTATTGAACTCTTTGGGATACACAGTCAACAAAAAGAAATCATGGCTAATACCCTCTCAGAAGATAATTTTCCTGGGTGCCAATTTGGACACAAACACCCAGATGGCCTACCTCACGCCAGAGAAGCAGGGGCAACTAATTCAATACTTCAGAACACTAGCAAATTGCACCAGGCTGACTGCAAGGAAAATCCTGCAGGCTCTGGGATTCATGGCAACTTGCATCTTACTAATCCCATGTGCAAAGCTGCATATGAGGAAACTACAATGGTACTTGAAAAACATATGGTCTCAACACAGCCACAGTTTGGAAACAATAATACCACTAATTCCATGTCTGCAAAAGGAATTTCTGTGGTGGGCTCAAGCATGTCAAACAAACACAGGTCTTCCATTCAGCAAGCCTCAAGCAAATCAAGTCATCACAACAGACGCCTCTGACTACGCCTAGGGGGCGCACATGACAGATCGGTGCATTCAGGGCAAATGGTCCCAAAAAGAAAAGCACCTTCACATCAATCAAAAAGAAATGCTAGCAGTAATAAATGCTATTATAGCTTTCAAGGACCTTCTACAACCAGGTCAACTATTGATAAGAACGGACAACACCACAGTTATGTGGTACATAAACAGGGAGGAACACACTCTTACCCCCTATGCAGACTGGCCATGTCACTTTGGAACATGGCCATGGACTTACAAATGGAACTGCAAGCACAGTACTTGCCAGGTAAGGAAAACACGCTGACAGACAACCTAAGCAGGAATATGACAGATCCACACGAATGGAAATTGCATCCAAAAGTTTTTACAGAAATAATCCAAGAATGGGGAAGGCCAGACATAGATCTCTTTGCCTCCCACAAGAATCATCAATTGACAAAATTCTGCTCAAGGATCTTCCATCCAAAGGCCTGGAGAGTGGACACTCTCTTTCAGTTGGACATCAATGACAGATGTCCTTCAAGGATGCATCTGCAGTCATAACATATGGGTTGTCCTGCCTCAGGCAGCCCTTCGGTCGGCCGGATTCCAAAGTCTGGGTCTGGCCTCGGCTGATGTCGCACTTTCCCCGACGTCAGAGCTTCTGGGGTATAAAGGCATCAGCCGACGCCATTTTCCTCAGTCTTTCTTGCCGCGCGGTGCCCGAAGCAGAAGCTGTTCGCAAGTGCCGGTCAGTCAGATCCAGAGATTTCAGCTACCGAAGACTTCTAAAAAAGCTAAGTTCCCCGTTGGGGACTCTTTCTTGCCTCAGCCGATGTCAGACAAAGTAAATAATTGTTTAACTTGTGGGAAACAAATACCTCATAAGGATTTCCATTCTTACTGCCTTCCTTGCTTAGGCCCAGACCACGACGTATCAGCTTGTTTAGCCTGTGCCTCCTTCAACCGACGGACTCTTAGATGTCGGTCGGAGTTTGCAGAAGAGTTTTTTGGAACCGCTTTTGCATATAAAATGCTGTCGGAGACTCCGACTACACATTTAGCCAAAAAACGCAAGGAAAAGGACAGACACTCGCGGCCCGTGGTTTTGGCTGAAACCACGGTTAGGCCTACCGCGAGTGTCTCGGTTTCGGCCGAAACCGAGTCCTCGGTTCATACTTCTACTGAAATCATACCTCCGACAACCGAGGCCAGAGAGGCCCCGGCTGAGTCGGCTACAGAAATACCTACTGAAGAAGCAAGCGCACAAGATTTGTCCGACACCATTCCATTGGACATTTCTACTCCTGCACGTGGGGCAGCTAGGCCCCCTGCTTCTATGTCTATAAAGGCTTTCTCCAGGGCTAAAGCAGCTAAAATTTCAAAAGCTTTACCTGCAAAAACTTCTTCTCAAAGACCTTCCTCAAGTTCTCAGATTCTCAGCCTTGCTGAGGACCTTATATCTCTGATTAGGGGTTCCCAACCTCACCCAGACAGGGCCTCCCAACCTCCTCCTGACAAAAGGCCTAGGACTGAACCCCCTGAACCTCTCTCCTCTGATAACTCCTCGGATGATGATGATTTATCAGACCATCAGGAAAGGCCATACTCACCTTATGAGGATTCAGATGCAGAAGACTCTATGCCTTCTGCCTCCCCTCCAGAAGAATTTTCCTTTGGGGAAACTTTGCATTCAATGAGGGAACACTTTCAGTGGCAGGGTCAGGATTTCTCTGATTCTAGAAAAAGACTAAGGACCTTTTTACACTTGCCACAGCACAGGCCTTTAGCCACACCACCTGTGCTAACTGTAGTTGACGATGCATATAATGTCAGTTCTGCCCCTGATTCTCTTCCCCCGGCCCCTGCCAAACCTGACAGATATTACAGGGTCCCGGATTCTCACTACCACTTATATAAAGCCCATGCTGCAGACCCAGAAACTATTTCTCAGGGCCCAAAAGGTGTTGCAGCTGCCACTGCCAAAAACCCCCTACCCTCTGAAAGAGAGTCAAGAGCATTAGAGAGATGGGGAAAAAAGGTTTATACATCTGCTACCCTTTCTGCCAGGGCATTAAACTGTCAATTCCATATGATACAGTACCAGGAATATTTGTTAGATCAGCTGAATAAAAAGCTTTCTTCACCTGAACCTTTAGACTGTAAGTCCCTTCAGGATTTGGTACACAACTCTCAGCAGGTCAGTAATCATTTCTTAAAATGTGGCTATGATGCACTGGAGGCTTCATTTAGATCAGCTATGACTGGGGCAGTAATTCGAAGGCATGCCTGGCTAAAAGAGCAATCCTTACCAGACCATGTCAAGGCTAAACTCCTAGATGCTCCAATGGAGAAACAAAGTTTATTTGGCTCCCCTGCACAGGAGGTTCTAAAGAAAGTGGAAGAAAAAGCAAAATCTGTGCAAACAGTAAAGGATTTTCTGCATGTCCAACCTCAGAGGTTCAGCAGAAACTGGCCTTCAAAGAATTGGTCCTTTCCAGACACCTCCAGAGCACAGAGGGGCAGGAATAGACGCCCAAGAGGCAGAGGTCAATCAAAGGGTGCCTACAGGGGTCGTCAGTGGCAACCTGCCAACCAGAGGAGTACTGCCACAGCTGCAACTACAACCACTTCCACAGGACAGACACAGTGACTTGACTCTGATTCCGCCTACCAGGGAAGAACTGGAAGCACCCTTGGGCGGAAAGTTGGCTTTATTCTCGAAAAACTGGCATTGCATTACAAAAGACAAATGGACATTGCAAACAATAGACAAAGGATACAGGTTTCACTTCCACACTTTACCAAGAAGGAGCGGAATGCCAAACCTTCCACCAAACCAGAAACCAGAGGCTTTAAGACAAGTCAACAATTTACTTCAGATGAAAGCAATAGAAAGGGTACCATCTATGGAACAAGGCCAAGGATTTTACTCCAGACTATTCCTTGTACCAAGAAAAGAAACCCAATGGAGGCCTATTCTCGACTTGTCCGCACTAAACATATATCTCATTGTGCCAAAATTCAAGATGCTGACCCTACAGCAACTTCTTCCCATGTTGGGCAAGGAGTCTTGGCTGGTGACTCTAGATCTCAAGGAGGCATACCTGCACGTCCCTATACGACCAGATTGCAGAAGACACCTCAGATTTCTTGCAGGATCAGAGCATTATCAATTCTCAGCATTGCCCTTTGGCTTATCTACTGCGCCCAGAGTATTCACGAAATGCCTGGCATCAGTAATTGCACATTGCAGACTTCAGGGAATTCAAATCTACCCATACCTGGATGACTGCCTAATACAAGCGGACAACAAGACAAAACTAATAAAGGATTTGGCCTATGTCATGCACCTGTTACAGGCCTTGGGATACACAGTCAACATCCAGAAGTCAAGACTAGTGCCATCCCAAAGGATAACATTTTTGGGAGTGGATCTAATTCAGATGGCTTTTCTCACAGAAGAAAAACAAAAACAACTCCCAGTCTATTTCATGGCTTTGACAAGACAAACTCAGCTTACTGCAAGGAAAGTCCTGCAGGCTCTGGGTTACATGGCATCCTTCATAATCTTGATCCCACATGCCAGGCTGCATATGAGAAAATTACAATGGTACCTAAGGAATGTATGGTCTCAACACAGGCACAGTCTACAAACCATGATTCCAATCATTCCATGCCTGAAAAAGGAATTCCTGTGGTGGGCTCAGGCCTGCCAGTCCAAACAGAGGGTTGCCGTTCAACAAACCACAACCAAGGCAAACCATCACCACGGACGCCTCAGACCTAGGATGGGGAGCACA
Source organism: Protopterus annectens (assembly GCF_019279795.1). Taxonomy (NCBI): domain Eukaryota; kingdom Metazoa; phylum Chordata; order Ceratodontiformes; family Protopteridae; genus Protopterus; species Protopterus annectens. The sequence continues at coordinate 274,049,645 of NC_056737.1, forward strand.
CATGGAAGACAAGTGTATCCAAGGCCTATGGTCTCAAGACCAGCGGAATTTGGACATAAACCTAAAGGAGATGCTGGCAGGAAGCATGCAATCGTGGCATTCAAATCATTCCTCCAACAGGGACATCTGCTGATAAGGACAGACAATACCACAGTCATGTGGTACATAAACAAACAGGGAGGCACGCATTCCTACCCTCTATGCCGGATGGCAATGGATCTGTGGAACCTAGGCCTGAATCTCAACATCCAACTGCAGGCCAATTGCATTCAGGAAAAGAGAATTCACTAGCAGACAGCTTAAGCAGAACTACCACGGATGCTCACGAATGGATGCTGCATCCAGACATCTTCAAAATCATAACAAACAAATGGGGAATGCCAGAGATGGACCTGTTCGCCTCCCCACTCAACCACCAACTGAAAAAATTCTGCTCAAGAGTCTACCACCCACAAGCCTGGAGGGTGGACTCCCTCTCTTTCAGCTAGAATGCCCTAACAGTGTATGCTTTTCCACCTCTCCCATTGATGTACAAAGGTTCTACTGAAGATCAGGGAGGAACAGCCAAAGGTGATACTAATAGCTCCAGACTGGCCAAGACAGCATTGGTATCCATTACTGAGAAGCATGTCTCGGACGAACTCATGGCCTCTACCCCTATGGCCTCTACTTCTAACGCAGAACAACTTCAAGACCCTGCATCCAAGCTTGAAAACACTGCAGCTGACGGCCTGGAAAATTACTTAAAACAAAACCAAACTGTCTTATCTCAGAGGGTCAAGGACATTATCCTGGAGGCTCGCAGACCCTCCACAAGAAAGACATACTCAGCTAAATGGAAGATTCCTCATTTGGAGCGCATCAAAGGGTACAAATGTCACACTGGCAAACCTAGCACACATCCTAGAATACTTAGCAGAACTGTTCCACAATGGCCTGTCCTATTCTTCCATTAAGATTCATGCTTCAGCAATTTCAGCAGAGTACAACATGGATTCTCCTATCTTCTCTCACCCTCTCCTCAGGCAATTTTTAAGAGGGATCAAAAATGTAAAATCTCCAAGGAAACCACCTCTACCTGCATGGGATCTCAATTTTGTGCTGGAAAAATTAACACTACCCCCTTTTGAACCAGCAGCAACAGCAGACTTACAGTTCTTATCTTGGAAGACTGCATTCCTTCTAGCAGTCACCTCAGCAAGAAGATTATCCGAGTTACAGGCACTAATGGCAGTACAGCCTTTCCTTATTTTTCACCAGGATAGAGTGTCTCTAAGAACCAATCCTACCTTCATGCCAAAGGTGGTATCCAGGGTATCCTTGAACCAAGCTATTAATTTGCCTACGTTCTTCCCTAACCCACAGAACAAGGGGGAAAAAACTATTGCACACCTTGGATGTACACAGACAACTACGCTACTATCTGGACAGAACTAAAACCAGCAGAAAAACTGACCAACTTTTTGTAGCATATGCAACTGCAGTGCAAGGAAAAGCAATTTCCAAACAGACAATTTCAAAATGGATAGGAAATTGCATTAGTTTCTGCTACTCTTTTCATGGCAAGGCAACTCCTGAAAATATCAGGCCTCACTCCACAAGAGCCACAGCCACCACTACAGCTTTCCTACGAGGGGTGGCTACCAAGGACATTTTAGAAGCTGCTACTTGGAGCTCCGTGCATACATTTGCCAAGCATTACAATCTACCTTTATACTCCAGATCCCGAGCAGGTTTTGCAACTGCAGTTCTACAGGGGATCTTAACTACACCATCCTTATCTTAGTACCTCCTCCCCCAGTTTGGCTGTGGTATTCTACCCATATGTTATGACTGCAGATGCATCCTTGAAGGACATAGTACAGATGTTCTTCATCTCACATTGCTGCAGTCCTTACACTTGGGTAGTCCGCTGTCCTCGGTCGGCCCGAATATCAAAGTATAAGGCTGACGTCGGTCAAGGAGCATTTGACTGACATCAGGACGTCAGGGTACAAATGCGCATGACCGACGTCATATCCCCAGTCTTTTTTGCCGCATGGTCCGATGCAGAAGCAGCATTGCAAGTGCCGGTTGGCGTTCTGAGATTTTTCGATTTCGAAGTTTCAGACCGAGTTCAAAGTTGGCTAAGTACCGCGTTGGGGAATATTTTAGTTTTCTTGCCTCAGTGATTTACGGATGTCAGAAAAAGTCAATAATTGCATTTCTTGTGGGAAACAGATACCGCATAGAGATTATCATACTTTGTGTATTCCTTGCTTAGGGCCTGAGCACGGCGTTGTTGGCTGTCGCTCTTGTGCTAGATTTAATAAACGCACTATAAAGAGAAGGTTGGATTGTGCCAGGTTAGTCTTTGGGAAGCGGTGCAATTATAAAATGCCGTCGGATGCTCCGGCCCGCTTCTTCAAGAAGCGCAAGGACAAAGCAGTTAAGCCTAGGCTAGAAGAACCGTCTGTACGGACGCCGGTTCTTTAGAGGTGTCTGTGGAGCCGGTGGCTCCACCGGAGGTTTCTTTGTGTTCCCAGGGTGAGACTTTATTATTGCAAGATGTGGCCTCTCAGGAGGCAAGTCAGGCTGAGGGGCTTCTCAGGTTACTATACTCCCTCCCTTCCTAGGGTGGCTAGGCCCTCTCCTTCTGTTTCAAAGGCTTCTCCCAGGGGCAGGCCAGGTTTAGCTTCAGTTGGTGTTACCCCTAGCTCTTCAGGAACTGTGCCCAAGAAGCATATGCTTAAAATGGCAGAAGATTTGATTACTTTGATTAGGGTTCTATGCCCCTCCTGATAAGAGACCTAGGGTGGAGCCTGAGCTGGGGGTTTTGAGCAGGCTTCAGATGTTTCAGAGTCTTCGGCTGAAGACTTGCAGGAGTACTCTCCTTATTCTGATTCTGATGTGGATGATTCTACTCCTTCTGCTTCTCCTCCTGAGGATTTTTCTTCAGAAACTCTTCATTCCATGAGGGAGCATTTTAAGTGGGAAGGTCAGGACTTCTCTGATTCCAGGAAAAGGCTTAGGGAATTTTTGTTTTACCCCAGCATAGGCCTTTGGCTATACCTCCTGTTTTGGATGTAGTGGAAGATGTTTTACAGAGGCTTCTCTTAATCCTGATTCTTTGCCTCCTGCTCCTGTTAAGCCGGATAGGTATTACAGGGTGCCTGAAGCTCATAAGTATCTTTTAAGAGTCCTAGGGCAGACCCAGAAACTGTTAGCCAGGGGCCTAAAGGTGTTAAGGCTTCTGTTGTTAAGAATCCGGTTCCTGCAGACAAAGAGGCTAGGGCCTTGGATAGATGGGGAAAGAAAGTTTATACTTCTTCCACTCTTGCTATGAGGGCTTTGAATTGCCAGTTTCACATGTTGAAATACCAAAACTATCTCCTTTCACAATTGAAGTCTAAGGTTGATGCTCTGGCAGTAGGTATTGATTGTAAAGAGTTGCAAGATTTAGTACATGTTTCTGAACAGGTGGGTAAGCATTCTTTGCAATGTGGTTTTGATGCTGTACAGGCCTCGTCTAGGGTGGCTGCCACTGGGTCAGTTCTTCGCAGGCACGCCTGGCTAAGGGATCAAAATTTGTCTGAACATGTTAAAACAAGGATTTTAGATGCTCCTTTACAATCTGACGTGTTGTTTGGTCCTCCTGTTGAGGCAGTTTTAAAGAAAATGGAAGACAAAGCTAAGTCTATGCAGACTGTTAAAGATTTTTTGCAGGTCCAGCCTCCAAAGTTTAGTAGAAATTGGCCTACTAAGGGGTGGACGTATCCTTCTTATGATTCCCAGTCTAGGGGTAGATCTAGACGTGGTAGGGGCAGAGCTCACGGCTCTTTCAGGCCTAGAACAGGGAGTTCTCCTGCACAGTCTTCGGGTGAGAGCAGGGGTCAGTCCTTTCGTAAACAGACCCAATGACCTACCTTTTCAGCTGCCAGAGCCTTCTTGTCTGGCAGCACCTTTGGGAGGAAGGTTGGCACTTTTCAAAGAAAATTGGAGTTTAATTACCCAAGACAGATGGGTATTGGATATCATACACCACGGCTACAGGTTTTATTTCCATACCTTGCCTCCTTTCAAAGGCATGCCAGACGTTCCTCCTCAACAAAGAATAGAGGCTCACAAGCAGGTTTCTCTGTTGCTCCAAATAGGGGCCATACAGCCGGTCCCTATGCCAGAAGTGGGCCTAGGATTTTATTCTCGCCTGTTCCTAGTACCAAAGAAGGGGAACACGTGGAGACCAATTTTGGATTTATCTATCCTCAACACTTATCTGGACATTCCCAAGTTCAAAATGTTGACGTTGCAGCAGCTTTTACCTCTGCTGGGCAAAGATCATTGGATGGTAACTTTGGATCTCAAGGAGGCTTACCTTCATGTTCCTATCGGACTAAGTTGCAGGAAGTATCTGCGTTTTGAGCTGGGACTTCTCACTATCAGTTCTCTGCATTGCCCTTTGGCTTATCTACTGCCCAGAGTGTTCACGAAAGTTCTGGCTCCAGTGATAGCTTTCTTCAGGCTAAAAGGAATACAGATCTATCCTTATTTGGACGACTGCCTGATTCTGGCTCAAGGAAGGGAAGAGCTTCTTCATCATTTGGAATATGTGATAGCAGTGCTAAGATGCCTGGGGTATTCTGTGAACGAAATAAAGTCCAGTCTAGTACCCTCTCAGGACATGTGCTTTCTGGGTGTGAGACAGAATACAGCATCCCAGATGGCCTTTTTAACCCCGGACAAACAAAAGAGTCTATCCCTTTACTTCCATCAACTATCTCATCAGTCCGGGCTGACTGCAAGGACAGTCCTTCAAGCCTTAGGGTTCATGGCATCTTGTATTCTGGTGCTTCCCAATGCCAAACTGCATATGAGGAAGCTACAATGGTATCTCAAAAATGTATGGACACAGCACTGCCAGGATCTGGACACTGTCATTCAAGTAATACCTTGCATTCAAAAGGAATTTTTGTGGTGGGCTCAGGAATGTCACCTAAACAAGGGACTCTCTGTGACCCGGCCAGAGGCGAGTCAGATTTTAACGACAGATGCCTCAGGCAAAGCTTGGGGAGCTCATCTAAATGGAAAGTGGATACAAAACAAGTGGCCTGTCAGACTACAACATCTACATATCAACATGAAGGAGATGTTAGCAGTCCAGTTTGCATTAATAGCTTTCAAGGAATTACTTCTTCCAGGGCAGGTGTTGATTCTAACAGACAACACAACTGTCATGTGGTACATCAACAAGCAAGGGGAACATTCTTATCCTCTATGCAGGCAAGCAATGATTTTGTGGGAGACTGCTCTCAGTTTACAGCTCAATCTTCAGGCAAGGTTTCTGCCAGGAGCACAGAACTCCTTAGCAGATGTGTTGAGCAGACAATTATGGATCCCCACGAGTGGAAATTGGATCCTCATGTATTTCAGAAATTGACAGTGTCATGGGGAACTCCAGACATAGATCTGTTCGCTTCTCCACTAAACCATCAGCTGCCAAAGTTTTGCACAAAAGGTTTCATCCCACAGCTTGGAGAGTGGATGCTCTTTCTTTCAATTGGAGCAATCTTCATGTGTATGCCTTTCCACCTCTGCCTCTCCTCCCAAAGGTACTTCTAAAGGTCAGACAGGACAAGCCAAGGATGATTTTAATAGCTCGGATTGGCCTCGACAGCACTGGTACCCATTACTGAGAAGTCTGGTACGGAAGCCTTCATGGCCTTTGCCTTCGATTCCACACCTGTTGTCGCAGGAGGACAGCCATTTGCTAAATGTCAAGCTTCACTCTCTGCACCTAACAGCCTGGCATATTCTGTTTTGAACCATAGTGGGCCTCCACTTCCTCAGCAAGTTTTGAATGTTATTTTGGAAGCTAGAAGGCCTAGTACAAGGAAAGTGTACGCAGACAAATGGAAGAGATTTTTATTTTGGAGTGCAGCAAAAGATTTTGATGTTTCTGAGCCTAATTTGTGTGTGGCTCTTCAATATCTTACTGAGTTACTAGACAAAGGTTTGTCTTTCTCTTCTATTAAAGTTCATGCTGCAGCAATTTCGCTCACTATGATTGCGACCCACCATTGTTTTCTCATCCTTTGTTCAAGCAATTTCTTAGAGGGCAAAGAATATAAGACCCCCTAAGAGCTCCTACTCCTGCTTGGGATCTCAATTTTGTGTTGGAGAAACTCACTCTACAACCTTTTGAGCCTGCAGCTACTTCTGAGTTGAAATATTTGTCATGGAAGACTGCTTTTTTGTTGGCCATTACCTCTGCAAGAAGGGTTTCTGAATTGCAGGCCCTTATGGCGGTTGAGCCTTTCTTGATTTTCCATAAGGATAGGGTATCATTACGTACTAATCCTTCCTTTATGCCTAAGGTGGTTTCTAGTGTGGCTTTAAACCAAACTATTCATTTGCCTACTTTTTATGCAAATCCCCAAAATAAAGGGGAAAAGATTTTGCACACTTTAGATGTACACAGGCAGTTGGCGTTATTATTTGGACAGAACTAAAGGGTTCAGGCAGTCTCAGCAGTTGTTTGTTTCTTTTGCTTTGAGTTCTCAGGGCAAGCCTGTGTCAAAACAAACTATTTCTAAGTGGATTGGGTTTTGCATTGCTTTCTGTTATTCCCATCATGGCAAGGAGATTCCAGCTGGGATTAGGCCTCATTCCACTAGGGCTACTGCCACTTCAACAGCTTTTTTGAGGGGAGTGGCAACCAAGGATATTTTGGAGGCAGCTACTTGGAGTTCAGTGCATACTTTCTCTAGGCATTATCACCTGTCACTTTACTCTAAATCCAGGGCTGGTTTTGCCACTGCTGTTTTGCAGGGCATCTTGGCAGCTCCTGCTTCCTTGTAGTTAGCCATCCTCCCTTACCTCTGCTTTGGGATTCTACCCAAGTGTAAGGACTGCAGCAATGTGAGATGAAGAACATAGTACAGTTTTGTACCTACCATAAATGTAGATGTTCAAGATCCACATTGCTGCAGTCCAATTACCTCCCTCCTTCCCCTCTGTAGTTAGAGGTGGTTGTGTGGGTTGGGTGTATATTGTATATATTGTACATATAGTTAGTGCAAGGGTGGTTGGTTGGTTGTTTGCTGTCTTTTGGTTTTGACCTTTATTTTTAGGGTCTTCTGACATCTGGGGCAAGAAAAGACTGAGGATATGACGTCGGTCATGCGCATTTGTACCCTGACATCCTGATGTCAGTCAAATGCGCCTTGACCGACGTCAGCCTTATACTTTGATATTCGGGCCGACCGAGGACAGCGGACTACCCAAGTGTACGGACTGCAGCAATGTGGATCTTCGAACTTCTACATTTATGGTAGGTACAAAACTGTACTTTTTGTACCTACCATAAATGTAGATGTCCGATAGGTATGCATCTGCAGTCAGGATTACCCACCCTCCTTCCCCTCTGTGGTATTCCTAGGGTGCTTACCCCTCTTTCAGCTAGCTAGGGGAATCTATTATGGTGTATTTGTTTGTGTATATATATATATATATATATATATATATATATATATATATATTTTGTTTGTTACTGTTTGGAAGTTCAACATTTCTCCAAATTTAGCCTTCCTAGAGGGCACCTGGCATCTGGGGCAAGAAACACTGAGGAAAATGGCGTCGGCTGATGCCTTTATACCCCAGAAGCTCTGACATCGGGGAAAGTGCGACATCAGCCGAGGCCAGACCCAGACTTTGGAATCCGACCGAAGGGCTGCCTGAGGCAGGACAACCCATATGTTATGACTGCAGATGCATACCCATCGGACATCTACATTTATGGTAGGTACAAAACTGTACTTTTATGCCTTCCCTCCTCTTCCTCTGCTGCCCAAAGTTCTATTAAAGACCAAAGCAGACAGACCAAAGATGATTCTCATTGCTCCGGACTGGCCAAGGCAACACTGGTACCCCGTACTCCTGAGGAGCCTGACGCATTCCCCACCATGGACCCTGCCTCTAATGCCTCTTCTGACTCTGCACAGTTTCAAAACTCTTCACAGCCAGCTAAAAACACTCAGTCTAGCCGCATGGAAGATTCCTTAGCATCACAACAGGCCCTACTCTCCAAGGAGGTGCAGGATGTCATTTTGGAGGCCAGAAGGCCATCAACTAGAAAAGCCTACTCCGCAAAATGGAAATGTTTTTGTGTCTGGAATGAGAAAAAGGGCCAGGATCCTGAAAAACTGAATTTACCTCAAATACTACAATATTTGGCTGAACTGCTAAGCAGTGGACTTTCTTTCTCCTCCATCAAAATCTATGCCTCAGCCATTTCTGCAGAATACAACACTGATCCACCTTTATTCTCTCACCCTCTCTTAAGACAGTTCCTCAGAGGGGCTAAGAATTTAAGGCCTCCAAGGAAACAACCAATACCTGCTTGGGATCTTAATTTCCTTCTGGAAAAACTGACCTTGCCTCCCTTTGAGCCAGCTGGCTCATCAGATTTGCAATATTTGTTCTGGAAAACAGCTTTCCTTCTGGCTATCACCTCAGCTCGTAGAGTTTCAGAACTACAGGCTCTCATGGCTGTCCAGGCTTTTATCATCTTCCATCAGGACAGAGTTTCCTTACGAACCAACCCATCCTTTATGCCTAAAGTGGTATCCAGGGTAGCTTTAAATCAGGCCATACATTTACCTACTTTTTATCCTAATCCTCAAAACAAAGGGGAGAGATTACTACATTCCTTGGACATCCACAGACAACTGCGTTATTATTTGGACAGAACAAAGCCTTTCAGAAAATCAGAACAGCTCTTTGTGGCCTATGTAGGAGCTCAAGGGAAGCCAATTTCCAAACAGACAATCTCTAAATGGATAGCCCACTGCATACGCTTTTGCTATTCCTTTCATGGCAAAACTGTTCCTACAGGCATTAGAACTTATTCCACCAGGGCCACAGCCACCTCTGCAGCCTTCCTCAGAGGAGTTCCTACCAAGGATATTTTGGAAGCAGCCACTTGGAGTTCTGTGCATACCTTCTCCAAGCACTACAACCTACCATTATACTCCAAAACTAGAGCAGGCTTTGCCACTGCAGTCTTGCAGGGCATTTTGGATCCTCCTAGTTCCACCTAGTGCCTACCACCCCTTTCTTAGCTGTGGGATTCTACCCATCTGTTATGACTGCAGCTGTATGCACGATGAACATAGTACAGTTTTGTACCTACCATAAATGTAGATATTCGAGTGCTAATACAGCTGCAGTCCAGGTTTCCCTCCCTCCTTCCCCTCTTGGAACAGGCCTATAGGCTAACACATCCTCATACAACCTGATTGGGGTTTTCATTTATGATGTATTTGCTTGCAACTACTGTATTTTGATTATATTGCACTGCATTATCACACAAATTTATGTATTGCCTTCCTTCTGGGGGCACCTGACATCTGGGGCAAGAAAAACTGAAGAAAATGGCGTTGGCTGGTTCCTTTATACCCCTGTCGCACTGACGTCAGGGAAGAAGCGACGACAACCGATGCCGGACCTAGACTTTGGAATTCGGCCGACCGAGGACCCGCCTGACGGCAGGAGAACCCCATCTGTTATGACTGCAGCTGTATTAGCACTCGAACATCTACATTTATGGTAGGTACAAAACTGTACTTTTTATCTTCTATTTTCTATCCTGAAAAAAAAAAACAAAAAACTTGAAACTGATTTAAAATGTTCCATAACATTGAGATATCCTGCAGTAGTATCTGTGAATGAAGCTAATTTTTCTTGAATACCATACCAGTTATATCGGTGGTGCACAACGTCTGGCCCGTGACTCCATTTGGCCCCAGAGAGTAACCAAACATTTTTAAAAAAGTGAAAAAATGCTATGCCTAACTCCAGTCACGCAAACTTTCCAGCATATGCTTACTTACCTAATTGACTGCAGTTGTGCACACCTCTAATTTTAGCCATGGAAGTAGCTATTCTTTGTTGTTTATAACTTGTCTGTAAACAGTAGTAACTTTCTGCAAGAGTTTGTAGTAAGGCATGGCTGCAAGCCAGAATAAAGTTAAACACAAAGTTGATGTAGAAAACGGGCAATTTCATGACTACTGTCTTAAGTAAAAATGCCAGTCACCTGTACCTATTGTTAACTCGTAACGACTTACTATGTTTTGAGGTGGCCCGCAGATGCATTAAGAATGTGTAGTTGCCCTCCCCACAAAAAGGTTGTGCACCACTGAGTTATACTCTCAAATTTATGAGTCTTTTCTTTTCTAGTGGTTGTAAATATAAGGAAAATAACAAAGGGAAAGGAAGACGCCCTTGCCTGGTTTCTCTTTTCAGACACAGCTTGTCAGAGAGGCACCCCTCCACCTTGATTCTTGCCTCTGACCTTTCATATATCTTCCTAATTAGCCCCATTATTCTCTCAGGAAACACACATACTGCTATTGCCTTACTAATAAAATATTATCTAACTCTATAGAATGCCTTCTGTGGGTCAAGACCCACCAACTGTAGAGGGAGTCTGATTGCATTCTTCTTCCCTCTGGGTCATCAGCATTCTGTTAATGTTGTCAGATGTTTGCCTTCCATGTACAAAACCACAAATTTTCCATATTTGTGGGTTTTGGCAACACAGCATCCATTCTCTTATGTAGTATAGACCTAAACAAGCTTTATAGTCGTGGTTCAAAATTGAAATTGGTTTATATGAGGTTACATTTAAAGTGTCTTTGCCCCCCCCCCGAGTAGTATAGCTACGACAACTTTCTTCCAAGATGTTGAGGCTGTCCTTCCTTTTAAAATGATACTAAAATCTTCCAGATGTCTGTCTATATCACTGTATCAGTATTCATCACCTCTGGGATTTCCTGCGAAGGGTAGCCCAATGTCCACACAGTATACCAAAGCTTACTACGTCAGACATATGCAACCCACACAAGCATTAGGGCATATTGGTGATGGACAAACACCCCCAACCCAGAACTTCATTGCCAACAGTCTGAACACCATTATTGTACATCAGTCTGAATGCCCTTCACATTGCTGGATGTACCGACCCTACATATGCAAGATAAGTACCCCTTTGGGGTTCATTTTTGTTTTTATTCTATTTTTCAGTGGGCTACATGTCATCCAAGAAAGGGAAATGTTAGTGTGAGAGGCAGATTCCCTTTAAGGGCTGCCATGATAGGTGCATCTCGTGATCACACTCACTGTTCCATCTGTTAGGTTTTGTACCCAAGACTTTATGTAGCCATCTTTCTTCCCTTTCCATTTATCTTGAGAACCAACATCTCAAGCTGCTAGGTCAAGGTACCATAGCAGAATCTGCTCACATCAAGGTGCAGCAGCTGCTTAAGAAGAAGGCCATGAAGTCTAGGCCTGAGCCTACTGCTGTCCAGCCCCCACTGGACATCTCTGAGGTGAGTGAGAAACCGGTGGACAGTCCAGTATTACCATTAGTTTCTTCCACTGCAAACTTCTTGGAGGCTGGCACAGAACCTGCTTCTTGCATGTCCTCAGAGACTTTGCAAACGTCCACTATGGACATTGAAGGGGAACCACAGCTGATTGATCTCCAAGGGGCCTAAATGGATTCCTCAGATCTTTGTTAGAAAAGAAGTGCCAGGTACCTTGATTGACTCCAGGCAGGGGTCTGAACCATCCTGTTTTGTTAGGGTGGATTTTCCCTTAAAAAAAAATCATAAGTCTAAACATTTGGTCTCCGCTACTAGGGATCTACAGGGAGAAAGGCAGGACTTTAATCAAGGCTTGTTCAGTATCTTGATGGCTTTGAAGCCTCCTCAAGGGGTTTTGGTTTCTGCACTCCCTTGGCCCTGTACCCCCAAAAAGGGCAATGGGCCCCAAGTCCTCGGAAAAGGATTCTATCCGATGCTGACTCCTTAACCTACTCCCATTTGCCTTCTCCTTTGGACTATGGGTTGGAGGAGGAGAAATAATCTAGTAGCCCAGATTCTCCTTTGGAGGAAACTTTCCTTTGGGGACATGGTCTTGTATATAATGAAGCATTTATAATGAGATTGCCCCCAGGTATATGTTCAGAAAATGTGTTACAAGTTGCTACAAATTGATCTCCTAAACCTTCCCCTGTCCCTCCTGTGTTGGATGCTTTATTGGATACTTTCTCAGCTGCTTCCCTGCACTGGATTCCCAACTTCCAGCACTCAAGAAACCTGCCAGGTTCTATAAGGTACCAGATGCCTGCATGTTCTTATAAAAGTGACCTTCATCTGATCCAGCAGCAATTTCTGTGTCTACTGATAAGCCTTGTAGGTTGTTGCCCTTTTTCAAGCTCCTTCCCTGGGATAAGGATATTAGAGCTATGGAGAGAATTGATAAGAAAGTATACACTTCTGCTATTTTAGCCTTTAAGGGTGATCAGTTACAAGATCCATATGACAAGTGTCTTCTTTCCCAGTTTGAAAAGATTGTTTCTAATATGCCTGATGCTGAGGGCCAGGCCTCAACTCTTTCCTTGCTAGGTTTCACTTCTTAAGTTGCCAGTCAGTCTTTAAGATGCAGCTGATGCCTCCTCTAGGGCTGCTGCCTCTGGCTTAGTGATGAGTTGCTGTTCCTGGCTTTGCCTTTAAGCCTTGCCAGATGTTATCAAAGCAAAGCTTTTGGATGCTCCCCTGAATAACCAAAATTTGTTTGGCAATTTTGTGGCAGAGCTTTTTACGATCTTGCAGGATCAAGGTAAGGTCATGAAAAATTTGAAGCAAATCTTTGTCTCCCCTGTTCCCAAGTTTCAGAGGAACTATCCTAGTAAAGACTGAATTTTTGCTTAGACTGCCTAGACAGTCTTCCAGTGGTAAGAAGGCTTCTAGGCATGTTTTTGATAATTTTGTCGGACACTTAGGCCCCAGAAACGGCCCTTTCCTGAGAAGTTTGCAGCCATCTGACTTTCTGCCATTCCTTCCTCTGCCAGGATCCTTTGTCCGTCAGGCTTTCCCTATATTTCCCAGTTTGGCAAAAGATCACCACAGACTCTTGAGTTCTATCCATTATTCATCAGCTTTATTTTATAGCCTGTAAAGCCCTTCTGTTCTTCTCCACTGTCCCTCAACCTCCTGCAGAACAGTTTCCTCATTTTCCAGGGGTATTGCAGGGTCTGTTAAACCAGGATGCCATTTAACCTGTTCCATAGACCAAGAAGGGTTTAGGGTTTTATTCCACTATGTTTTTGGCCCCACAGGAAAGAGGGGTCTTAGAAACCTGTCCTGGATCTTTCCTTTCAGAACATTTTTCTCATAGTGCCATTGTTATGAGTGCTTTCTCTTCAGACTCTATTTCTTCTCTCACTTATCCTGGCCTTTCTATTTTCCATGAATCTAAGTGATGCCTACCTTCCCACCCTCTATTCAGGAAGTTTTTGCATTTCTGTTTTTTCCTCTCATTTTCATTTTTCTGCTTTTCCCTTTGAGCTTTCAACAGCCCCAGGGGTATTCACCAAATGCCTAGCTCCATAGTCGCCTTTTCAGGCTTCAGAGCATTCAGGTATTTCTGTGTCTGAATGACGTCTTGCTCAATACCAGTCCAAGGTGGTGCAGGGTCTTCATTTTACCAGACTTCTGTTGCACAGCCTGTTCACTGTTAACCTTCAGAAGTCCAATGTTGACTCCCGTCTCAGGATCACATTTGCACAGCTTGTTCACTGTTAACCTTCAGAAGTCCAATGTTGACTCCCATCTCAGGATCACATTTTTCTAGGCTGCTGGACCCAAACTGTACCAGTCCTACCCTCTCTTCCTGCCTCCAAAGTTTTGTCCCTCATGAATTATTTTCTTTCCCTGCTTCCTGTGCCCTCTCTTCTGGCCAGGGAACTTCTCAGGGCTTTGGGGTTCATAGCTGCTTTTGTCTTGGATATTTATGCAGACAACACCACAGTCATGTGGTACATCAGCAAACAAAGGAGTACACAGTCTTACCTTCTTTGCAGATTAGCCCTTCAGGTTTGGAAATAGCCATCAATCTGCAGGTGACCCTGTAGGCAGTCCAGATACATTCAAAGTACACATTTATGGTAGGTTTTCTCAGCAGGTCCAGGACACGGTGTCACAAGTGGATGTTTCACAGAGATGTGTTTCTGCTCATAGTTAATTGTTTGGGTATTTCCTCATATAGAGCTCTGTCTCCTCTCTGAACAGGCCACTTCAAGTCCTTCAGCTTGGAAAGTGAACATCATGTCTTTTTCTCCTGGTAGGGAATGTTCCTATATGCCTTTCCTCCCCTTCCTTTTATTCTAGAGGTCCTTCACAAAATCAAGAAGGAATCTCCAAAAATCTTGATTCCCTTTTGGACCAAACAGCACTTTCCCCTCTTATTCCATCTGGCCCAGGGGCAATCATCATAAATTACCTCATTGCATGGGTCTTCTCACACAGGACAGAGGATCTTTCCTTCACCCTCATCTGTCCACTCTTTGCCTAACACTTTGGTGTCAGAAAGGAATCAAAACACTATCACTCAGTTTTCTGAAGATGTGCTTAGGGTCCTGCGGGAGGCCATGAAACCCAATACCAGAAAATTATATATGTCTAAATTAAAGAGATTTTCTGTTTGGGTCTTAAAGATCACCAGGACCCCTTTTCATTTGGGGGATCCCTTGATTCTTTTCTACCGGTGTGAACTGCTACATGCTGGCTTGGCATAGTCTTCAGTGAAAGCTTCCTTGTCAGCCATTTCTGCCTGTCTCCTGCTTACTCTTCCTTTGGCCTCTGGATTTGAGGTCAAGTAGTTTGTAAAAGGAATCCTTCATATCAGACCCCCCCCCCCCCACACACACACACACACACACACACACACACACACACACACACACACACACACAAGCCCATTGTACCTTCTTTGGATCTTACTTTTGTCCTTGAAAAATTGACTAGGGCTCCTTTTGAGCCTGATGCGTCTTGCACCTGGACGACTGTTTTTTACTGGTCATGTTAACCTCTGCTAGATGGATATCTGAACTCCGAGTCTTGATGGCAGTCCCTCCTTTTTTGGTTTTCCATAGAGACAGGATGTCTGTAAGAATCTTTTATGCCCAAGGTGGTTAATGAGCTGTGCCTTAATCAGTCTGTCCAGTTTCCTTCTTTTCTCCCTTTAAAGTCTGCTAGTGAGAAATTTCTTTGTACCTTGCATGGAAAATTCATATATTATTTAGACAAAACAAATGGCTTTTGTAAATCTCAAAAGGGTTTTGTTCTTTATATACCAGGATATGGGGTTTAGCAGTTTCTAAGCAAACTATCTCATACAAGGCCATTTCTTTTTGTTCTTTTCATGGCACACAGTTGTCTGCTTCTGTCAAGGCTCATTCTACTAGAGCAATGGCTTTCTTGGGGGCTTTGTTCATGGGTTTGGGCTCCCATCTCTATCCTTGAAGCAGCTACTTGGTCTTCAGTTCACACAGTGAGTAAACATTACAAATTGGATGTCATTTCTTGAGCCAGAACAGGTTTTGCCAAGGCTATCCTGCATGGGTTTGTGAAGAGATCCTCCTTGTCTTCCTTCACCCTGCCTTCACTGTAGCTTTTACACCCTCTCTCAGAGGTGATGAGTACTGCAACAGTGAAAAGGAGAACAGTGTAAAATCTTACTGCAACTGTAGATGTCCTTCTTTTCACAGTTGCAGTATTCGCTTCTTCCCTCCTACCCCCTATTCTTTTTCTGCTTTTCCATGATGGTATTTTCCTTCAGGCCAAGAGTTTGTTCTCCTTCCTTTTTTTTTTTTTGATTTACATGTTCTCCTTTTCCCTGGGGGTCTGGTTCTCCTTCAGCACTTCAGTTCTGGGTTGGGGGTGTTTGTATGTCTCCTCTGTGCCCTATACTTCTGTGGGGCGCATATGTCTGATGTACAGTGGTCCTAAGTAATTAATCTTTGGTAAACTGGCTGGACATTAGACTGTCCTTGGCAAGAGATTCCAGAGGTGATGAATGCTGCAACAGTGAAAAGGAGGACATCTACTGTTATGGTAATATTTTGTACAGCTGTACTTTCACTTTCTTCCCACTTTCACTTTCTTCCCACCTAATTTCCAGGCTTCCACAGAAATACCATCTGTTTGTGGAGAGTTCAATGTTGATTGATTATACTTAATTATTGTCATCTCATTCCCTCCTGTTGTCAGGCCTCATCTTCCACCTTGGTATTTTTAAATAGTCTTTAAATATTTCTGTAGATGTAGATATATAGGTGTGTGTGTGTGTGTGTGTGTGTGTGTGTATATATATATATATATATATATATATATATATATATATATATATATATATACATATATATATACAATATATATATACAATATATATATATATATATATATATATATATATTTTTTTTTTTCTAGGATTCCTCATTCCTCTTTTCTTTGGAAATTCTATGAATTTTTTTTTCAAGTATCTCTCAAACCTCTATAGGGCCTTTGATTATATTTGTTGTCATAAACTCCCCAAGTTTAATACCCCTTTCTGTTACCCAAGTCATTATGCTAGTTTTTGTCCCCTGGGGGTTTTCTCAAAAGTAATAGCTTAACAGCAACTTTTCTAAGCTCATGGGCATTGTCCAAATAGGACTTTATTATTTTCACTTTAGCACTCTGCAGTTGCTCTTCTTGTTCTGTACAATTCCTCTTCATCTGCAGTACTTAACATTTGATAGTACCTCTGAATAATTTCTGTTACTTATTTCCCATCTCCCTCTCTCTTTTTTTACCATATCTTTAAATTAACTTTAATTTTATCCCACTTGTCTGCTTTTCCTTCAGAAGAATATTGTATTTTCCCTAGCAAATCTTGAAGTGTTTCCACTACCAATTCTATAAATTCCTCTCTCTTTAATATGCAAGTAGGCATGCCAGTATCTCTTTTTTATTTATTTATTTATTTTTTACTTTATTACCCTGCATCTTTATCTTGGTCTTCATTGGTGAATGGTCTGAAATAGATACTGAATGTGCTTCATGGCTTTCAGTTAAATACCTGTGCTCTTGTGAAGTACAAGTTCTGTCCAGTCTAACCACTTTTTGTAACTTGGGGAACAATATGTATATTTTGTCTTGGTTCCTACTAGTATTTCATGTCTTCATTCCAGGTATTCTCATATATTTTATCAGAAATCTACCCTGCTTTGTTATATTTTCTCTTCTATGTCCCCCTGATATAGTGTCAGTATTTTATATTGGATTGCAGTCCCAACCCATGTATAATAATCCCTGCTGGAAGTTAATTATTTCTCCCATAATTGTCTTAAGCTCCTTAATAGTTAGTTTTAGCTGAAATATAAACACATACCAATGTAATCTTTCTTCCCTGCAAATAACCAGTTGTTTCCACAAATCTTTCTTTTCCTTCTGCTTTCATTTTTTGTAGCCCCTCTCACCATCAGTAATAACACCCCTCTCCTTGGTCCATGATTATCTGCTGAATAACCATTCTGAAATCATGTCTTTGTTAGATTTGTATGTTCATCTTTAAGTGACTCTTGTAACATTGCTATTTGTGCCCTACACTTGTTAATATAATTCAGTACTGTGTCTCTTGTCCACACCTGCAATGTCATTCTCATTCTATAAAATTATTGATACAGGCAAGTCATTCCAGTAAGGGTTAATTACTTTCACATATTTTGCATGACAATTTTTGGAATGTTTCCAATTTACAACATTATTTTGTGGATTTATGTATGACAGGCTGATTTTCTATGCAGTTGCTTTTTCTGGTTTCTTTGTGAGTCCGTGTCACATTTCCCTGGCTTTTTGTTTCAATAAAAGCACAGACGAAATGAAAAGAAATGTACATTTTCGTTTTTAACCCTCAACCCCTTTTAACTCAGAGCAAAGGCACACAACTGTATACACTTTCAAATCCTCCATATATGGCAGATGCCCCAAATATGCATCTCTACCGACAGACTTTGCCCTTTCTAGAGCTGGGGTTAATCATGCTGAAAATACATATTAGGGCTTGTGCTCCATCCTGCACCCATGCTCATCTATTCTTGTCCCATCTGTCAAGTTGTTCCTAGGTGTGGAAAAATAACTTGCTTACTCTCACTCTAGTTTTAATTTTAAGAGAGTGCCCTGCTATCACTGAATGAATAGACTTTGCATTGTTGTGATTTATTACTGAAGTAATTTGTAATTATAACCAGGTGTGAACTGATGGTTTCTGAAAGACCTTTGTCTTTGGAAAGCTCTCTGGTATTTCTCCCATGCTACGTCTTGCAAAAGGGCAAACTTCATACTCATAATCACCTTTTAGCCAAGAATAACTGTGGTTCTAACTAGTTCAGATGAACTCTGAAATAGCTTCTTCAGAAAGAGATATTGGATGTGGTTGATCCTGTGCCTCCACCGAGGAGTTTTAAGGTAAATTTAATTAGTTCTAGTCTGCCCTTTAGTCTTGATTACATATATATATATATATATTTATATATATATATATATATATATATATATATATATATATATATACATATATATATATACATATACACACACACACACACACACACACACACACACACACACTTGTGTGTATGTAGAAACAATGAATGGGATTTAAGGAGTAGCACAGGCTGGAAAAGTGTGAGAGAAATATTTATAAGATGGTCAAGATATGGCGCATCTTTTTGGCTCTGAGATTTTTGGGTGCCAAAAAATGTGGGTAAGGTAATGTTGGATTGGCTGATAAGGCATGGAAAGTTAGAATGGACCTACAGAGGAGAAGGATGCAGGAGGCCAGAACACAGGATGGGTGGAAAAGTTATAGGAGCAATAAAAAAGGAGTTAAGGACGGTAGGACTTTGGCAGAGTGTATTGGCAGATGCAGAGAGTAGTGTGACAAGTAGTATAAAAGGGAGATAAACCAGAGGTGACTGTGCATCAGTCAATGTCACAAGTAGAGCAAAAGGGAAGTGGGCAGTGAGGAACACCAGGAAAAACAGAATTTTGGAAGGCAAAAAATGCAGAACAGTGGATGGTTCTTATAGGCAGAACTCATGAGAGTAGAGACACATAGGAATAGAGGCATTGAGGGAAGAGTGGATTAGGGAGGATGGTGAATGGCTGCAACAGTGGAGAGGGAATAAAGTCTTAGAACTGGTAGGAGGTTAGGGAGTGGAGATTGAATAAGATAAACCATCTCTGAAAGGGATAGGTGCCTTTTTGCCCAGAAAGGACAGTTGTGTTTAGTGACATGTTGGAAATGTGCCCCTTGGCATTTATACTGTTAAACTGTGGTGAGAATGGGTAAAGAGTATCACAAAAACAGAAGGAATTGAAGGTGTTCAGACAAGAAATGGAAGGTAAAGATAGATGCAGAACATAGCGGAGGAACAAACAAGGATGTTTTGAACAGTGTCTGAGTGGTAATAGTCTAGGCAGGAAGATGAGGAGCTATGTGCAGCAATGTAGGATATGAATGTTAATATTGCAGGTATAGGAGAAACAGCTGATGGCAAAAGGTTGGGACATAGAAATCCTTGGTTATAGGTTGTACTGGAATGACTCGGAATGGAAGTACTGTGATGGATTAGCAATCTACATAAAGGACAGCAACAGCTGCAAGGCCAAAGAAGGAAGAGCACCTCAATTCAAGAATGTTGCAAGGGAGGAGGCAGGGTCAAAACATGGGTTAAAATGCCCTGGCAGTTAAGGTAATGGAAGGAGAAGCTGGTGGATTGAGTGAGCCATCATCCAGACCTTGTCAGGAGAGGAAGATGAAAAGTGGTGGAGAAAGTTAAGGAGTGGGATAGGAAGGAAGCATGTTATACTTGCATGGGTTCTGAATTTGCAGACTGATTTAAATTCTGATCCCCACTGTAGGGAGAGCGAGTAAACTCTGACATTTGGACAGTGAGGGGATCAACTAGCTTGTGCTGGACATATAAGGTAGGAAGAGACTCTGGCATGGTCCTGATGTGCCAGAGGTGTCATGACTGTCCAGATTAAACATAGTTAGCCAGCAGCAGTTGTGCCACTGTGTGGTTTAGAGTAGGGGTGAGAATAGGAATGCAAAAACAATTTTGTAGGATTTTAGGCGAGTGGATTATATTGTGCTGGGGAAAGAGGATCAAGAATAATTTAGGAGCTTGAGGAAACTGAGGAAGTAAAAAAACCTATAGAAATGGGTCTGTGGATTGGTATGCAAGACTATAGATGAGTGACAGAAGCAAAAAGAGGGGCTGATGGGGACTAAAATAATGTGAGCAAATTACAAGGCATACAGAAGTTGGAAAGGAGGGAGTACAAAGAGGTTAGCAGAAGGGCAGGGAAAGTGAAAGTAGAAAGGGAGCTTACAAAAAGGATGAATAATGGAATTGAAGGTGTTTTTAGATGCATAGAAAGGAAGAAGTGGGTGATAGACCTGTAATCTCTTTAACCT